>NC_051158.1:60769174-60802196 GCF_013339745.2 Dermacentor silvarum | reverse complement strand
GAGCCACTGGAGTACCTCACGAAGGCCGACGTCGAGTTCAAGTGGGAGACACCGCAAGTCGAAGCATTTCAAGAACTGAAGCGACGCCTGCAACCGCCGCCAGTACTTGCGCACTCCGACGAAAACGCCGATACAGAAGTCCACACCGACGCAAGCAGTGTAGGACGGCGCCGTGCTTGTGCAGAGGACTGACGGACTAGAAAGGCTTGTAAGTTACGCTAGCCGGTCACTGCCAAAGGCGGAAGCAAAGTATTCCACAACAGAAAAGGACTGCCTCGCCATCATCTGGGCTACATCAATGTTTATCCCCTACCTCTATGGCAGGGCCTTCAAAGTTGTGAGCGATCACCACGCCTTGTGTTGGCTAGCTAACTTGAAGGATCCTTCTGGTCGCCTCGCACGATGGAGTCTGAGACTTCAAGCATTCGACGTCACCGTCGTTTACAAGTCCGGGCGAAAGCACTCAGACACCGACTGCTTGTCTAGTGTCCCCGTCGAACCCCCACAACAGTACGACCAGGATGACAACACTTTCTTGGGACCCATCAGTGCCGATGAATTCGCCGAACAACAACGAGCCAATCCGGAACTAAGGAACCTTGCAGACTGCCTGGAAGGCACGGTAATCGTTGTGACGACAGTGTTCATGCGAGGATTGGCATTTTTTTTTCTTGCAAAACGACTTTCTTCTCAAGAAGAATTTCTCGCCACTCCGAGCCGACTACCTCCTCGTGGTGCCCTCTGCATTGCGCCCAGAGACTTCGCAAGCTCTCCATGACGACGCAACGGCTGGACACCTGGGTATTTCCCATACGCTGGCGAGGATACAAGAAAAATACTACTGGCCTCGCCTGACTGCCGACGTCGCCCATTACGTAAAGACGCGCCGAGACTGTCAGCGACGCAAAACACCGCTAACAAGACCAGCCGCACTTCTACAACCGATCGAACCACCTCGCCGACCGTTCGAGCAGAACGGGATGGACTTACTGAGCCTTGCCTGATTTCGACGTCCGGAAATAAATTGATCGTCGTAGCTACGGACTACGTCACTCGCTAGCCGAAACAAAAGCCTTGCCCAAAGGCAGTGCAGCTGAGGTAGCCCGATTCTTCGTTGAGAACATCCTCCTGCGTCACGGTGCCCCAGTCACCGACAGAGGTACGTCCCTTACGGCAGATCTAACTCAAGCCATCCTGCGATACAGTCAGAGAAGCCATCGCCGGCCTACCGCCTACCACCCGAAGATGAATGGCCTCACTGAGCGCCTAAATAAGACCATCGCCAACGTGCTGGCAATGTGCACGTCGACGTCGAACACAAGACGTGGGATGCCATCCTTCCGTACTTGACCTTCGCATACAACACGGCCGTGAAAGAAACGACGTATATGGCGCCGTTCAACCTGGTCTACCGAAGGAACCAGGCAGCACCGCTTGACGCCATGCTACCGGACGTCACCGACGAAGACAATTTCGACGTTGCCACCTACTTACAGCGCGCGAATAAGGTTGGCAACTCGCCCGCCTGCACATATAGAACCAGCAGATGGCCGACAGCGACACTACAATCACGGGATGACGCTACATCGAGTACCAGCCCGGCGACCGTGATTGGGTCTGGACTCCGATACGCCGACGAGGACTTAGCGAGAAACGGTTACGACGCTATTTCGGACCCTATAAGATCATTCGACATATTAGCGCACTATACTATGATGTCCTGCCAGGCATTTCCCAATTACAGCGGCGCCGCGCACAACCTGAAGTAATCCACGTGGTGCGTCTTAAGCCTTTCTACGCTAGCTAACGAATTTAGGGACTTTGTTGTTTTGTTGTTTTTTTTTCTTTTATACACGTGGTTTCGTTCTCGCTTTCGTGTTTGCAGCATCGGAACGATGTCTTTTTTTTTTTTTTTAAGGGGAGGGTATTGACACATGTACTAGTGTATCTTTCACCGGTGACCGCTTTTCCCCGGCTACCAAATGTTAAACGTTATCGCTCGGCGTTCGATGCACCTGCATGTATCGGAAGATTCTAGAACGTCTATCTGTTGTCTGTTGTCACCGACGCCTATGTAATCTGATTGTATGAGTGACGTGAACTGTCTAATACTTTCTCGAACACACGTGGGACCCAGGGATTACTCTGGAACCTTCGATGACTCATGTATAAAAGCTGAAGTGTTTCGCCCCTGATTAGAGGCTCTATTCTGGACACACATGGTGGCTGCACGGCCGCCATTATCCGCCATCTTGGCTGTCTTATTGGCTGTCCAGAGGTCACGTGTTTTGAAATTTGTGCCCGGAAACGGAAGTTTTGTAAAATGCAATTTTGCGTTTTCGTCAGAATGATGAAGTGTGACGTGGAGCTGCAAGTTTTATCGACTAATACTTTTTTGTGGTCCTTGGCACCTATATTGCGACTTTAGCGCTTTAAAAAGAAAGTGGACGGTAGCGTGCAGAAGCTCGTGCAATGCATCTGCAATTTCGCGAATATGTGGTGGTGTTCCAAGATAGCCGCTTGTCAGCTTGTTCAGTGGTTGAAGGAATATCCCGTGAGGAGCGTCACAGGAAGGGCCGTTTCGTAAACGTCAATTTGACGTTGCGTAACGTTGCGCTGGGCCACCATTGCAGAGATTTCCCGCCATAATTTGCCGCCGCGCGAATTATGGTAATGAGCGGCCATATGCAATGCCAGTGGAGAAGCATGCGTATCGCCGCATTTTCCCCGTCATTTCGGGCCATAAAAATCTTTTGTTCACAACGCGTGTTCATAGCATTTGCATCGCTCTCGGGTGGTGTTGGCATTTGTGTTTTGCACCATCATTTTGATCATTTTGATTAAAAACACGTTTATTTGAAATAATATTGGTTGAAACTAGCAAACTTTCTGCGACATTTCGCACTTTTAACTATTGCGTTTGTATTGTAATCAATATTAATGACTTTTCGCGTCATCAAAGGCTATGACAATGGTGACTTTTAAATTTACAAAAAGAAATGTACGCAAGACGGCGCGGCGCCTTGAAGTTTCCTCTTGCGGTGCGAGTAAGCAGCGAAGTGCACAAGAGATGGCAGTGCCGGCGTTTGCGTCACTCAAGCGGATACCTGTGGCGCGCGCAACGCTATCGATGATATTCGGCCGCTTCTCAGCCAGAGGAGTCGGGCTGAGTCACTTGCGGATCACGAGATAGCGATAACGCGGCCTAGAGCGTGCGCTGATCATCACTGGCAGGTCGCGTATGTTGTCTCAAGGTAGGAAGCAAACGCGTGGGCGCCAATATACGATGACTCATTCCGTTTCCCGAGAACACGCATCCTAGCTAATGAAGCAGACGACAGCCTGCGCGCATGCAGACGACGGAAGCGAGAAACGATTTTGATGGAATAATCGTACGCTTTGAGCTAGCTGCTTTATTCTTACTGGGGTGGAAAACTGTTTTGCTTTATCAACCACGCTATGTTCAATGCCTACATTACAGTTTCTTAGGCGAAACGTCAAATTTGCGTCACGTTACGAAAGTAAATCGGGGCTATCGGCGCCATTTTGTAAGCGTCGCGCGTACGTCACGCTTCGAAGAAAATGGCGGAATGTCCAGAATAGCGGCTTAGATTTCGACGATCGCCGACTGTGTTCGCCGCTATCGTTGTGCTTCGAGTGCAACTTGCTTTTTTGGGTACAGGTTCGCCAATAAAAAGCCTGTTTCATCATTCACGGTTTTGCGACTGTTTTCTTCACCCTTACTACCACGTGACACTATAATAGGCTCGTCGACGACTGCCCTTTCCCGAGCGAGTTCGCGGAGCCGTTGCACAAACGCAGCCTGCTCGGCGTAACGCACCACGCGGAGCATTCCAATCCGACCGCCGAGACTGACCTGAGGCGAGGGAAGTCCGGTGGAGCGCGCGCAAATCCCTTTCCGTCCCCGAGATATACCAAGTAACCCTAATTAATCGCGCGCGTCACGTGATTCGGCGCCGGCGCAGCTTTCCCCGCACCTGCTGTACTCTGGGAGCAGCCGGGCTGTAAAGCGTGACACCACCACCCCCACCGCCGACACTTGTGAGGCAATGCAAGCTTGGCTTGAAAATTTTACGAAAGTCAAGTGCGTTGTTCTCTTGTATTCTTCTTTTGTCCGTTGGAAGTTCTCTTGTATGTAACTGTAATGCCTTGTCCAATGTGGCAAAAATTGAATGTGTTCAGTGAAACGTCACTGAACACATTCATTTTTATCCTACACGATCAATTTCAGGCACGCACTGTATTTTATTACTGTGAGCGTTTACTGCACATGCGTAATATTACACGTCTATAAATAAGGTGGAAATGTCGTGATTACTTATTGTTGTGTAAACTAATTCACAGCCACTTCTCCTGTCCGTCGTAGCTCTCTGCCGGAACGTTCCGAGTGCCTAGCCCAAACTGGCATAATCCCAGAATTTTCAAGGTGAATTTAACTTGCACTTTTAAGGCTATAACACGTTTTGTAACACAACAAAATAACTTCCCTTATGATGCCATCCTTCCGTACTTGACCTTCGCATACAACACGGCCGTGAAAGAAACGACGTACATGGCGCCGTTCAACCTGGTCTACCGAAGGAACCAGGCAGCACCGCTTGACGCCATGCTACCGGATGTCTCCGACGAAGAAAATCTCAACGTTGCCACCTATTTGCAGCGTGCCGAAGAAGGTCGACAGCTCGCCCGCCTGCGCATCAAGAACCAGCAGAGAACCGACAGCCGACACTACAATCTTTGACGACGCTACGTCGAGTACCAGCCCGGAGACCGTGTTTAGGTCTGGACTCCGATACGCCGACGAGGACTTAGCGAGAAACTCTTACGTTGCTATTTCGGACCATATAAGATCATCCGACGTATTGGCGCATTGGACTATGAGGTCGTGCCAGACGGTATTTCGCAATCACAGCGGCGCCGCGCACGACCTGAAGTCATCCACGTGGTGCGTCTTAAGCCTTTCTACGCCCCCTGACGAACTTAGATCCTTTGTTGCTTTGTGATTTTTGTCCCTTTCTGTACGCGTGGTTTTGTTTTCGCTTTCTTGTCTGTAGCATCGGGACGATGCTTTTTAAAGGGAGGGTATTGACACGTATACATGTTTATCTTTCACCGGTGGCCGCTTTCCACCGGCTAACAAATGTTAAACGTTATCGCTCGGCGCAGGACGCGCCTATATCAGAAGTTTCTAGAACGTTATCGATGCTTCTTTCCGTTGCCTGTTTTCACCGACGCTTATGTTATCTGACGCGAATTGTCTAGAAGTTTCTGGAAGACCCGCGGGCATCAGAGATTAATCTGGAACCTTCGATGACTCAGGTATAAAAGTGGACGCGTTTCGCAGCTGATCAGATTTTCGACGATCGCCGACTGTGTTCGCCGCTATCGTTGTGCTTTGAGTGTAGCTTGCTTTTGAGGGCGCAGGTTCGCCCAATAAACAACCAGTTTCGTCATACACAGTTTTACGACTGTTTTCTTTACCGTCACTACTACGTGACAATATGTTCATTAGAGTATTTGTGTATATAGCACGATACATATAGGGCAACTTTTTTTCTTTTACTTTTCAGAGTAAAATCTGTGGCATAATTTCACCATCATGGTTTTTAAGATTTAGCTTTGAGAACGTATGCAAAAACTTATATTTTCTTATTTACTAATGCCGGCACATTTCCGCGCGCCACTTTACTGCACGCCATGTATCCTATAGGAGCTACCCTTACAAGTGCGCCTTCTGCTCGGCGCCCAGTATACTCTACCGCATGGTGTGCGAAAGTGTGCACAACCCATCGACCTCACGCATCACCGGATCTACCGTCGAGCAGTGGAAGGCTCAGCTGACGAGGTGGAGCCCTGAAGATCAGCATCGTCCGGTGCTCAGGGCCAAGCTAAAGGCTCCGGCCCACGGCATCCTGGACACGAGACGCCGCACCGCTCGGACGATTCCCTCTTCACCGTATCTCTATCTGTGCATCTGTGCTCCCTTTCTTTCTCTATCTCTACTTTCCTGTCACTTTACCTCCCCCTCCACGCTGTCCCCAGCGGAGGGTAGCAAATCGGGCTTTCTCCTCTGGTTAACCTCCCTGCCTACTCTTTTCCTTCTGTCTCTCTCTCTCTCTTTCTATTCCTCCTTCTCCCCAATTGAGCACATTCCAAGGTGTTATTGGCTTCCGTGGCAACCTTATTATGCAATAAAATCAGGAAATCAATGCTGAATTATTCGTGCTGCTAGGTAATATTTGCCTATTGCGAAGATAAAAAAACCAACACGTTTACTTTGAAAAAAAAAAGTTACGTACGATATGCAACAACTTTATTTACGTAAGAAGCTTAATTGCCATCCCTGTCATAAATAAGGATTGAATTCCTGAATTTTCGCCTACTTTTATTGTTTTGGGGTTATGAACAGCCAGTTATATCTTTGTGCCTCACCCTCTCACTATCATTTTTCTTTCGTCTTTCATTCTTAACCACATATATATATATATATATATATATATATATATATATATATATATATATCTTTTGCGAAATCATAAGCACCATTACCTGTAAAGTAAAACTGTCCAAACAAAGGCAAGATGCAGCCTGGGGTGTCTTGCTTCGAGTGTGGTAAAATGCCATGGATGAGACATGCACCCACAGTATTGCACTGTTCTGGCCTTTCTGAGGACGTTTGCGTGCATTACTCAACAGTACGCGATAAAAGTGTGCCCCTGCGGCCACAACTATCAAAACTATCCGCACGGTGTTACTAGAGCATGACGCCGATGAAATGAAGAACATTACTTTGGAGCTAACCGGATAACACAAAACAATGAAACCTTTGAACCATTGAATTTTTTATGTGCAGTTCCAATTATGCCCAACAGCTTTCTTCTGAATATTTGCATATTCATTAGACGCCAAGGCGAATCAACTTTTTTGCTAAATATATCAGGTAGTATCGCATTTTATGTCGAAGGGCTGCATAAAGCATAGAATGAAGTAGAAATGAGGAATTCATGCCCAATTTTAAGCAGCAAAAAAAAAAAGAACAGCGTTCCTCGTAGACTACGAATTATTGCGCTTTTCGTATGATATATGATGGCTGGACGCAATGTCGCCAAAAGTTGTTATAACATCTGACCGACACAGCGTATTCGTGTTCGAATATCTGAATATCCGGCTATCCGGTTGTTAAAGCGGGTAGCCGGATACCCCGTTATTTAAACCGGTTATTTAAACCGGTTATCCGGAGTAAATCCGCATAACGGTATCACCGGTTTTAAAGAAAGGATTTACGTCCCTCCGGTTAAGCGGGTTCACCGGTTTGACTTCCTAGCATTCGGCTCGTATACGGGGACAGAAGAAGGGCGAAGCACCGATCGCTGTTCGCTGCAAGTACAGTGCAAGACCATGCACCGCTGACACGAAATAATCACGAAATGCTGCAAAACAGATTAGCGCACATGAAAAGTGCTGTATCACACTGAGACCGACAGGTACGGTGGTGGTGGACAACATTTATTATCTATACATATGCAGAGAGAGACGTGGGGTCGGACTTCAGGGCCGGTCCCTTAAACAATGTACGAGGGGTCCCTAGTTCGGGACCCCTGTGGCTTCCGCAGTAGCTCGGGCCCTAGCCACGAGGGCTCTTTGGCCCAATAAGTCCTGGGCGCTTCGAAAACGGCAACCTATTCATCAGGCGAGGTGGAAAGGGCGCGGAGCGCCTTTCCTCCTCTCTGGCATGTGCGAGCCGGCGCAGAGCTGCTTGAATGTGTTGCCGTCGCATGCTGCGGAACGAATTTGGTGATGTTTTAGCTCGTCCTGCCTGAAATTTACGTGAAGACAGTTCATAGGAGGTCGTCAAAGATCCATTGTGTATCCCTTCACAATTACAGAATGCGGAAATACCTTTTTGCTGCGCAAACATGTAAAACACATCATCAGGCACAGTGTGTGTACGTGTTATGAACTTTTCTGGCTGTATCGCTTTTTGTTTAACAAAGAGCAGAGGCGTCTCTGAATAGCCAGCGTGAATTGGTAAATCTTCTATGCGATCACATGGCGTAAGAACTAAAACATCATATTGGTTGTGTATACGGTCAACCTAATTCAACCCCTAAACCTCTAAGCGTCGATCGTTACAGCATATTTGCGTTAGCCACCGGCATCGTTCTTACCCATTTCAAGTCTAGTAGATCCGAAATTCCTATGTTATGTCTATGTTAGTCTCCTGTATGACGCCGATGGCCTTGAGGAACACAGTCTCAGTGGCTATGGTGTTGGGCTGCTGAGCACGAGGTCGCGGGATCGAATCCCGGCCATGGCGGCCGCATTTAGATGGGGGCGAAATGCGAAAACACCCGCGTACTTAGATTTAGGTGCACGTTAAAGCACCCCAGGTGGTCAAAATTTCCGGAGTCCCCAACTACGGCGTGCCTCATAATCAGATCGTGGTTTTGGCATTTAAAACCTGACAATTTTTTCCGCAATACAGTGATCACTGCGGTTGGTAAACCAGCGTGAGAAGTATAAGTTTTGTGTGTAGGCTGTGCCTTTTGGCCCCGTAAGGCAGTAATATTCAAAGAGAACCACATAAAACAAATCCGACAGCTATTTGTGAGGACACAATTTCCGTTACCCGGGTGAGTGCGTCGCAGAATAAGGGACAAAAAAGAGAGAGGCAAAATTTTTTCATTCGCTTTTCAAAATATAAAACACACTGCCTAATGCCGCAGTAACACGTCACACGGTCATGCCACATGCGTGGACTATATGCTGTGAATTTATCACTGTGAATTTATCACTGATTCGAACGCTCGCGCAGACCGCAGCCAGTCGCTCGACCACTCGACAAGTGTGATTCAGAATTCAGACTGCACAGCATGCTGCAATAGGTACCCATAACTTCTTCATTTTTGGGGCGGAAACTTTGTCCAATGTGTGAGGTAGTCGCGCAATGTATCTACTGATAACAATTTCAAGTTTTGGTAAAGTAAATAGCATAACGAAGTTCGCAGTACAACGATACTCACACTGTGAGGGGAGTCTTGTGTTTCGTAACTACTCATTGCTGTTAAACAAAAACTTAAACTTACAGTGAAAATGTTGCCAATAAGGTCATATTTGTGCAAGAAACTTTAGGAAACACACAACTGACCTTCGAAGCAGATTGTAGACTTAAAACACGTGCGGACTCATTCCACTGTACGCTCCGCGTCTGCCTCACCTCCAACAGATAATCCGGCCAAGTCGACTTAAATCACTCCGGTACGTCTTACCAAACCGTTTACCACTTAGAAGACGCCCAGTCATACTAAATAGAAGGTGGGCGCGTGAAATGAGCACCAAAAGCTCCCACCGAGCATACACCTGGCATACAATACGGAGCGCCCGCCCAAGCCAGCATGCCACTGCAACCTGTGCTTCTCAGTAGATATGAAATTTGTCAGCATAACAATACACACAGATCTACCACGCTACCTAGTCGCATTTCATTGGTGGAAGCGCCGGCGAGCGTGACCGGAAGTCTTCGATCAAGATTGGTGACGTGCCGGTGTTGGCACCGTGCCGGGCCGCCACTTCCCGCTTTTAGTGCGATAGCAATAATATGGACACTCCAGCCGCATTTGTCCTCATCGCATTAATAATGTTGTTCTGGCGCTCTTAGGCCACAATGAGCCCTTGCGCCATTGAGCACCCCATATCATCATCATCACGGCCACGGCGACCCCATTTCGATGGGGACGAAATGAAGAAAATACCCGTGTACTGAGATTTAGGTGCACGTTAAAGAACCCCAGGTGGTCCAAAATATTCCGAAGTCCCCCACTACGGCATGCCTCATAATCAGATAGTGCTTTCAGATAATTTTAGGGTGAGCCGCCAATAGCGGATCAATCACGCGCACGCAAGGGGGGGGGGGGGAAGAGGAAGGAACCTGCGGGGTTAGGGTAGGAAGGAGGGGGAGGGGCGTTCTACGCCGCGGCCTCCCGCCTCGGCCGCTGTAACTGGAAAGCCATCTGCGGCGGGGACAGAGTCCGCCCTGCGCTTGTTTCCGGAGCGTAGTTCGCGTTGACGCGAGCGGCAGCACGAACATCGATTCGCTCAATACGGCTGTCGCGCTTACTCCCTCGAGGGTTTTGACAACGACTTTCTGCAGTCATCAAGTGAGATGCGGTCATGATTGCTTGTGCCTCCTTGACACCATCTCTGTTAATTTAGTTAGTATGCCTATGTTTACAAGTATATAAGGCCGATAAAACTGTCTTTACTTGGTGTTGCTGTCCACTAATTTGATATCGCAATGGAAGCTTCGCCTTTCGGGAGAAACTGCGTTTTTATTGTTTTGTGTATGTGCGTTCCCATCATACTATGCTAATAGTGGTTCACTTCACGTCGGTATGGCCAGGGCTGAACTATAAATGCAGTTTCCTTCGGCATACTTGCTTATCATGTAGTTCCGGCCAACCGGTAGGGCATGAACTTGTCGGCTGTCCTAGGCCTAATTAAGCCCCGCTGAGCGACATTTACACCGCCTGAAACTCGATGTGAACGACTCGCAAATGCTGCAAATAGTGTATTTCAGCATAGGAAGTACGTTTCGGCTTCCTTCGAATGTCAACAGATATATACATAGAAGCGCAGTTGATGCGACATTCGCTTTGTCGGTGTGATGTTCTCACTCAGCGAGTGATGTCAGGGCGGTCGGCAGACTGGTTTTGTCGGCGTCATCGGCACGAAAGCATGTCATTTTACTACAACTCGCTGTCGTCAGTCACGACGGTGTCACCCTACATATTCCCACTATATGCCTCTCATTGGCACGTTCAGCCAACTAGTCGACCTGGCGGTCACTGGTTCACCGGAGTCGTGTCGAGCTACAGATATCTCGTAGGTGACATCACGGACGCCGCGTCTCACCGCGATGGTTCTCCAATATGGCGCCTAGTATGATTCAGTACATTATAGTCAGCGCCGTGGATGAGCTGCTTCTTCGGAGAAAGGAAAGCTCAGGAGAGGCCCCTGCTATATCGGCTGTTTTGGAATGTGTTGTAGCCACGTGCGACGCCAGCAGACGCAGCTACTCACCAACATGGTGTTTATAGGATGACGTCAGTCCTAGCCCTGTATAGTGTGACGGACCCCTCGTTAACCAAACATCGTTGTGGACAGCTGGAATTTCTGCAGATACACTAGCTAAAATTCTGCGTCGTCGGCAATGCGCCAGCAATATCACTTCGCGTCGTCTTCGGTTATGCTGCAGGCAACTCGTGCTACTCCACACGCGCCTGTTGCTTGATCCACGCACCGCCGACGCCGTACAAGACGTTTTCGGCACTAGCTTCTAGGGTACCGCGCATGCGCACCTCGAACCACGCAAAAGGTGTATTGCTGAGTGAACGCATAGCTAACTACCACTCAATAATTTTTATTTTCATGACGATTCCTTGCTGTAGGAAGCAAACATTTTTTTCGCTATTTAGATAAGGAACAGTATTATTTTTAAAACATTTCTATGTTTGCATTGCTTTAAAAAACGATGTTCGAAGCAGTAAAATCATGCATGACTAATTGAGTTACTCCTGACGCGCGATTGTATTTCATTACGACCTTTTTCATGGTGTTTCATATGCAATCATATCTGAGCTCTTTCTTGTTTACAAATTCATCAATTGAACTGTATTACAGTTGTGACCAGCAATACAGACAATTATGGAGTAATCAAGACCAGTCTTTCTTTACGAAGCAAACGCAACCTCAAGTTTTTTTTTTATCTCAGTTTGTTTGAAAAAACACAATGTGCAGTATCCTATTCTATATTTGATGGTCGTCTTTGAAAAATTCTAATTCAAGTCGACAAAAAAATGGAGGACGCTTGAGCTTCGCCTTTAAGAGTGGAACGCGATAGCGTTATCGGGCCCGTTCGTGTCGCATTTTTCTTTCAGTAGGCTTCACGCAACACTAAACGTGGGAAAGCCAGCTTACAAAGACCAAGGTTACACCGATCCCCTCAAAGTCGGCTTCACTTTTAAACAAACATGCATTGCTGGGAAGATGTTTTTCCAGGGGCAATATAAGTCGTCTTATAATAAAATGTGAAGGCCGTAGGACCTTTTTTATTATTTTAATAATTGTTTGCTGTTGCCCCGACGCGCGCGCGCGTGTCCAAAACGCATTAGCCAGGCCAAGTCCCAATTTGACCTGCCGAGGATGCGAGTGCCATCTGGATAAAATTTTCGCAAGTAGCCTACCCGAGCGCGCCGCTCTTGGTATGGTAGAAATGCTGGAAAAGTGGTCTGTGGTTGAGTTTTCTCGTAACAGAATTAAGTTTTCTCGTACATTCAAATTGCAGTCCGACGCTCTCTGTCTGTAGGTTGTGGTTAAGTCCTACTTTGCCATTTTTCTGACGGAGTTCACTTTGAAAAATTAAATTTTTCTTCACGAACACCTTGCGCCACGCGGAGGGCCTACGCAGTCGGGGTAGTTCGGGATGATTTTCTCCTGCACTAACACCTTAGCGCCACGTGGAGGGTCTACGTAGTCGGGTTGCTTCGGGATGATTTTCTCCTGCACTAACACATTGGTGCCACGCGCAGGGCCTGCGCTGTCAGGTTTGTTCGGGATGATTTTCTCTTGCACTAACACCTTGGCGCCACGCGGAGGGCCTGCGCGGTCGGGGTGGTTTGGGATGATTTTCTCCTGCACTAACACCTTGGCGCCACGTGGAGGGCCTACGCCGTCGGGGTGGTTCGAGATGATTTTCTCCTGCACTAACACCTTGGCGCCACGCGGAGGGCCTGCGCGGTCGGGGTGGTTTGGGATGATTTTCTCCTGCACTAACACCTTAGCGCCATGTGGAGGGTCTACGCAGTCGGGTTGGTTCGGGATGATTTTCTCCTGCACTAGCACCTTGGCGCCACGTGGAGGGTCTACGCAGTCGATTTGGTTCGGGATGATTTTCTCCTGCACTAGCACCTTGGCACCACGTGGAGGGCCTACGCCGTCGGGGTGGTTCGAGATGATTTTCTCCTGCACTAACACCTTGGCGCCACGCGGAGGGTCTACGCAGTCGGGGTGGTTTCGGATGATTTTCTCCTGCACTAACACCTTGGCGCCACGCGGAGGGCCTACGCAGTCGGGGTGGTTTGGATGATTTTCTCCTGCACTAACACCATGGCACCACGCGGAGGGCCTACGCCGTCGGGTTGGTTCGGGACAATTTTCTCCTGCACTAACACCTTGGCGCCACGCGGAGGGCCTACGCAGTCGGGGTAGTTCGGGATGATTTTCTCCTGCACTAACACCTTAGCGCCACGTGGAGGGTCTACGTAGTCGGGTTGCTTCGGGATGATTTTCTCCTGCACTAACACATTGGTGCCACGCGCAGGGCCTGCGCTGTCAGGTTTGTTTGGGATGATTTTCTCCTGCACTAAGACCTTAGCGCCACGTGGAGGGTCTACGCAGTCGGGTTGGTTCGGGATGATTTTCTCCTGCACTAGCACCTTGGCGCCACGTGGAGGGTCTACGCAGTCGATTTGGTTCGGGATGATTTTCTCCTGCACTAGCACCTTGGCGCCACGTGGAGGGCCTACGCAGTCGGGGTGGTTCGAGATGATTTTCTCCTGCACTAACACCTTGGCGCCACGCGGAGGGTCTACGCAGTCGGGGTGGTTTGGGATGATTTTCTCCTGCACTAACACATTGGCGCCACGCGGAGGGCCTACGCAGTCGGGGTGGTTTGGATGATTTTCTCCTGCACTAACACCTTGGCACCACGCGGAGGGCCTACGCCGTCGGGTTGGTTCGGGACAATTTTCTCCTGCACTAACACCTTGGCGCCACGCGGAGTATCCACGCAGTCGGAGTGGCTCGGGATGATTTTCGCCTGCACTAACACCTTGGCGCCACGCGGAGGGCCTACGCAGTCGGGGTAATGCTATTCGTGCAGCCCATCAAATTACCAACAATGAAATCTGGTACGCAATGTGCCTCTATTTATTCCTAGGAATCTCTATGTGAGCCAAACCTTCGTATAATTTCTTGCACGCAGACAAGAGGCCCGATGCTTGGCAAATAGCTCTTGTGGTGCACGTACCAAGCTTACAAAAATATGTTATATTTGGCTCCATCAGCTGGACGGCGTCAAAGTTTGAAACCTGAAAAAGAAACGAAGTGCCAGAATTACTTCTCATACTTGCTTTCATTTAAACAACTTCTAATAGCAAAAATGCTTTCGACTTACTACAACTTACTTTAAGGATAGTGTAGTGACAACTACACTATAAGAATATATGTGTGAAAAAAATCCTTACCGCACTAACTTTCACTGCCATATATATTGCAAGATTTCTGCTATAAAACAACTTCAACAATTGCAACTGCAAGCTTTCACTGAAGCCATGACCCCGATATTGTTATCAAAATGTAACATGGAGAATCACAGTAGTAATATTTAGTGCCCTGAAGAGAAACTATGAACTTTTCATAAAATTTACTTCACGGTTTTTCCATAACACTAATATTTTAGTTCTTCATTAAAGGGAAACTGAGACATCCACTCAAATGTAGCAATTTGCTACAATGGAAACCCAACCTGGTTCCTCGAAAGAAAGCCTCGCAGTTGAAGAAAAATTCGTCCTGGTCCGGGACTCGAACCCGGACCACCGCCTTTCCGGGGCAGCCGCTCTACCATCTGAACTAACCAGGCGGCTAGCAGATGGCAGGGCGAAGTCGAATTTGTCGACAACTCGAAGCAAAGGCAAGTGTATGACGTAATAGTTAAGCGGAAATCCGCTAGGTGGAGATAAGTAATGAAAGGGAAACTGAGACATCCACCCAAATGTAGCAATTTGCTACAATGGAAACCCAACCATAGGTTTCAGTCCAAAGTCTCAGTCCAAAGTCTCAGTCCAACCAAAGTCTCAGTCCGCCGCCGTCGTCTCTATATGTTGCGTATCTGCACGTGACGCAACCGTCTTATTCACGCCATGTGACTTGTTCGCCCATCGCCGTTCCCTTCCGTTGCCCTTTGCCGTCATCGCCATCAGTGCTGGCCGTGGTGTGATGTGTGTGTGCTATGTGTCTTTCCTGCCGGTTACTTTGCATCGCGGAGAGTGCCTCGGTTACGCTCAAATTGTGGATTCTTCAATGCTCTTCGATGCTCCCGACGCCGCACATTCGACATCCCTCGCCGCGCTCGACAATGCGACTCGACCGCCGTTGGAGTGCTTCCATTCGTCAATATCCGGTGATTTGACAACCACACAACGCGTGCAACTTGTCAGCCTGCTACGCGAATTTACCGCCTCCTTCGACTGCCATCAACATTCTCTCGGCCGCACCACCACAGTGTCGCACAGCATCGACACCGGTTCACACACCCAACTCCGGCAGCGTCCTTACCGTGTCTCACGTTCTGATCGCCGCGTCATCGACGAACAAGTGAGCGATATGCTTCGGCGCGGCGTGATTCAGTGGTGCCGTAGCCCGTGGGCATCGCCTATTGTCCTCGTAAAAAAGAAAGATGGTTCTATTCGCTTCTCCGTTGAGAACAGAGGTCTTAACAAAATTACGCGCATAGACGTATATTCCCTACCGCGCATAGACGATGCTCTTGACTGTTTGCAAGGTGCCGAGTTCTTTTCCTCTTTGGACTTGCGGTCTGGATATTGGCAAGTCCCCATGGCAGAGGCTGACCGCTCCAAAACCGCCTTCGTTACACCGGACGGATTATACGAATTTAATGTCATGCCATTCGGCCTATGTAATACGCCCGCTACGTTCGAGCGCATGATGGACAGTATCTTGCGCGGTCTCAAGTGGCACACGTGTTTGTGCTACCTAGATGATGTCGTTGTCTTCTCACCTATAGGCCCTTCCTACCCCAAAGTCTGGCATCACTGGCCTACTGTAGTGACGATACGAGAAAGTCGTTCTTACAAAGTTCGTCGATGGGGTTGCTCGTATCTTTCCGGCCGGGATCTCGTAGGGCCTTTCTTAATGTCGGTGCCTCCGTCGACCGTCGTATATTCGTTGCTGCCTTTCGGTCGGTACGTTCACCCGCTCATCTTCGGAGCCTGTTTGACCCGGTCGCTGTTGCTGACGTGGCCGGGAGAGGTGACGGGTTAGGCCTAGCGACGTCCTCGGCCGCTGCTTCCGTCTCGCTCCTTTCCCGAGTGCCGACGTGGCGTTCCGGGGATCATCGAGCGTGCCGGTCTGCCTTGGAAGAGGGGTCCTTTCTGGGGTGCCCGGTCCTGCCGTGAGAGGCTGCAGCCGGTCCAGGAGCCTCACTCGAACTTGCCGAGGTCGACGGCCACACCATGGACGGCCAACGTCATGGACTCGGCCAGACCCCCAAGTCTCCCGTCGCCAGAGCGGTGCTGGCGATGCGACCTTCCTGGCCCGGAGCCACGTCGATAATGCTCAGACAACGCCGTTCATCCCTCGATCACGCCTCGAATCACGCGCCTCGCGCGCTCGCGCCGTTCAGAACGCTCCGATCACATCGTCCTTGTCTTCTTTTATTTCGCCTCCGGCCTCTTACTCATGACATGGCTCCCCTTTTTAAGAGTTTTTTCTCAAAAAAACTGCTTTCTCTTGACCTTTGTGGCGGCGAACTTGACTTTCGTTGTGGCTTGAATGCTCTTCTGTGCGTCGTCTTCGCTTACCATTCATCACCACACTTCACTGCACTGTCGCGCACGTTTCACCACTTGTTCTGTTCACACAACACTGCACTCAATTGTTTGTAATGTTCATTGTCCCAAGCACTCTATATGAATAAACTTGCTATATACACACATTTGTAAGAGCTGACAATTCCACTGTCCGAAGGCATTCCTAAATAATATTCCTTTAGTATCCTACCGGTTATACCTGATCATTTCTTCCGCCTTTTCCTAAGCTCCCACGCTTCTCTACGCCCAGCCTGCCTCCTTCCCTTTCTTGCTCTGGCACATTTCTCGTGCAGCTTGGAATGCCTGTGCTTTAGCTCTAGCTTCCTTTCTTTCTTACACCTGCATATCGCTCGTACTGCTTGGAATGGCTCTGCCTTAACTCTGGCCTCTTAATCCTTTTCCTTGACGTCCGCCTCTTCTCATGCATCTGCGTTTTAACACGCCGTTTTCTTTTCCATCTACTGGGAGTTTTCCTCCTACCTTCACGCTTTGCACTTTTTAGGTGACTAGGGCCTCTATCCTCTTTCTCATTTCTCTCGGAGTTTGACTGGCTCGTCATTTCTGGTGCCTGGCGATTCTAGGAATCATTTTCCATTACAAACCTCATGTCGTTACGAGGTGAAGCTACTTCTTTCGTTACTGCTCTCTGCTCCTCGCTTACGCCATTCTCTATCGGAATCTCGCCCATCCTCATATCACTGTCTTTCTTAATCAAGGGTTCTGTAGTCGAGGGCTTCTCCTCTGTGTCGTCACGGGCGTTATCTACTCTGCCAACGTCTTCTGACAAATTTCTGCTGTCCGCCAGCTCTGCTACACTAGCGGGCCTACTGTCAATCTTAAGCTCAGCCTCACGCTCTCTCCTTTCCGATGCCTGAGCTTTCTCTTGTAGCATCTTTATCTCTTTCTCTAGGCGTTGTTTTCTTTCCTCATAAGCTTTCTTAACTGCAGCAAGTTCTGCTAATCGAGCGGCCTCTACGCGTTTCCTTTCATCCTCAATTAGTTTGAGGCCCTGCTCCTTGCTGAGCTTCTGCTTGCGAATAGCAGCCGATATCGCCTCCCAATCCATCTCTGCAACTCCCGAGTTTCAGTGACTGGGCTGGATAGAATCCGGGAACGGATCCTGGCAGGCTCGCCAATTGTGATGTGTTTCGTTGTCACTGATCTCGGGGGCGTGCAGGTGTTGTGAGAGATGGAGAGGGAAGACGCATGGCAACACAGCAAACAGATTTTTTAATTCTCACACTAAAGCCAAAAACCTCAAACCAAAAATTCAAACACACCCTGAACTAGAACACAATACATAAATAAATGTTAACAAAAATATACAACCGACCAAGTCTATCCACGTTCATGCCCCTAACTTTGCCTCCGTTAGTCCTAGGCCCTTCCTACCCCAAAGTCTGGCATCACTGGCCTACTGTAGTGACGGTACGAGAAAGTCGTTCTTACAAAGTTCGTCGATGGGGTTGCTCGTATCTTTCCGGCCGGGATCTCGTAGGGCCTTTCTTAATGTCGGTGCCTCCGTCGACCGTCGTATATTCGTTGCTGCCTTTCGGTCGGTACGTTCACCCGCTCATCTTCGGAGCCTGTTTGACCCGGTCGCTGTTGCTGACGTGGCCGGGAGAGGTGACGGGTTAGGCCTAGCGACGTCCTCGGCCGCTGCTTCCGTCTCGCTCCTTTCCCGAGTGCCGACGTGGCGTTCCGGGGATCATCGAGCGTGCCGGTCTGCCTTGGAAGAGGGGTCCTTTCTGGGGTGCCCGGTCCTGCCGTGAGAGGCTGCAGCCGGTCCAGGAGCCTCACTCGAACTTGCCGAGGTCGACGGCCACACCATGGACGGCCAACGTCACGGACTCGGCCAGACCCCCAAGTCTCCCGTCGCCAGAGCGGTGCTGGCGATGCGACCTTCCTGGCCCGGAGCCACGTCGATAATGCTCAGACAACGCCGTTCATCCCTCGATCACGCCTCGAGTCACGCGCCTCGCGCGCTCGCGCCGTTCAGAACGCTCCGATCACATCGTCCTTGTCTTCTTTTATTTCGCCTCCGGCCTCTTACTCATACTGTCCATCATGACGTTCGAGCGCATGATGGACAGTATCTTGCGCGGTCTCAAGTGGCACACGTGTTTGTGCTACCTAGATGATGTCGTTGTCTTCTCACCTAATTTCTAGACTCACCTCCAACGAATAAGAGAGGTATTAAGCTGTCTGACTAAGACTGGCCTGCAACTTAACATAAAAAAATGCTTCTTTGCTGCTCATAAGCTTACCATCTTAGGCCATGTCGTATCCAAAGAAGGCGTGCTTCCGGATCCTGCAAAACTCCGTGCAGCTGCTGAGTTCCCCAAGCCCACTAATCTGAAGACACTACGCAGTTTCGTCGACCTATGCTCCTATTTTCGCCGCTTTGTGAAGAACTTCGTCATGATAATCACCCCTTTGACTCAACTGCTGGCTGGAGAAAATGCCCTATCCGCCTGGTCGAAAGCATGCGGTGACGCGTTCACGACCCTTCGCCATCTGCTCACCTCTCCTCCTATTCTGCGGCATTTTGACCCCGATGCCCCAACTGAAGTCCATACAGATGCTAGTGGAGTCGGCCTTGGGGCGGTTCTTGCCCAACGCAAAAGTGGTCTCGAGGAATACGTCGTTGCTTATGCTAGCCGCACGCTGACAAAGTCGGAGCTAAAGTACTCTTTTACAGAAAAGTAGTGTTTAGCCATACTCTGGGCCCTTACGAAATTTCGACCTTATCTATACGGCCGCCAATTTGATGTCGTAACGGACCACCATGCGCTGTGCTGGCTCTCCTCATTGAAAGACCCCTCTGGCGACATTGCACGCTGGGCACTCCGTTTGCAAGAGTACGACATCCGGGTTGTGTACCGCTCTGGACGCAAGCACACCGATGCCGATGCTCTCTCCCGCTCGCCAATATCACCTGACCTTGATCCTGACAGTCTTTGCCCACTCAACTTTGTTGCTTCAAGAAAAAAAGTGTTCCGGAACGACAAAGTAAACGGCATGACAAAAGCCGCTGGAACCTGTTGTACTGAAAACTAAAGGTCCCTTGAAATGTCCTTGGACGAGCTAACTCTTTAGTGAAGAATAACGGTTCATCCCATCTCGTTAGTCAACATTCCTGGTTAACTTCCCATCAATGTTTCGACTTCGACTTGTTGGTAATTCAGAAGTATACGAACAATACTGCAATACAAACGCGCATCAATTACTCAAGCGGATCGGAAGCGGACCATATTTGCATTATTTGTCTATTTGCGAGAAGCACACGTTTTCATAGTATCGCGTCAAGAGGGAGCGAATGGAATGCATTTTAAGCGAGGCTTTATAGGCTCACAAGTGTCGCCGGTGGTGTTGGTGGTGCCGCGTTAGAAGTGGGCCGATCCTGGCAATAGTGCTGAAAGGGTCCAAGCTCAATGGAACATACCAGGGACAAGAAAGACAGAAAGAAGAAAGAAAAGAACGGAAGTAAGGAAGGAAGGAAGACAGAAAGAAGGAAGTAGAGAAAAAAATGCAACAAATCACGTGCGGCGAACACCCGAGTGGACATGCTACACGCGTGATCACGTGACACGCGGATCACGTGACACGCGCACGACCAATCAGGTTCGTTTGGTGTGTCATGAGGCCCTAGCTACATAGAAGGAAAGCGGGTTAGCGCATGTTCCTACGGGCTTTCCTGGCCTCTGATCAGTTTCGACGAACAGATGGGAAGGCCACGCGTGGTGCGCTCTGCAAAGGAGCAATTTGCGTTTGATGATCGCCGGCGTGAACTCGCTCGAGAAAGGGCTCGTCGTCGACGAGCCGATTCTAGCGTGAGGGCATCCCTAGCCTTCAGCGAAGAGCCGACGATCCCGAGCCGACGGCTTCCGAAGCCGAAGCCCGCCGTCAATGATGATGACGTCAATCTCGAGGCGACGGCTTCCAAACGTTACCCTGACGAAGCAGAGGTACACACATGACATGCTTCGCTTACCGCCATTTTCGACAGGAGAAGGTCTGGTGATTTTTCTTTCAGTGAAAGCACGCATCAACGCTGTGAAAGCATATACAGCAGTTTTCGCAGCAGTGATGAGCACACCGAACCACGGCACTTTGGGGTACTCATGCGCACACACACCTCAGCACACACAGCTGGAACACTGACGCGAGAATGAAGCTCTAGCTACTGATCGAGCTTAAGCCCGACGTACCTTAACGTAAAACGTGCAAAAACCCGCGAGAAAATTCGGATGTAACTTCTGTGAAAAATTTGTACGATTCGTTTACCCTACCTTTAAACAAGGGTGAGAGTTACGTCGGACACACCATAGTTGCCGGCAGACGATGGCTACCTCCTAGATGCATTGCGAATTCTAGTCCATACAGAATTCAGGAAGTGCAGATTCAGGGCGGTGTTTTGGCTTAGAAAAAGTAATTTATGACCTCATGCAGTCTGTTCATATATACAGCAGCAAACGGGCACGAATAAGATATGCGAAACATGTTTTTCCATCTTACCTTTGGAGTCACAACTTGCGAAAGCCGTGCCTGAAAAAGCAAAGCGTGAACTAACTTTGAGCTTGTTCACGAGCGTTTTCCTTTCTGTAGTTGAAGACTGTAGCAGCACAATATTTCTTACAAGCAAGCTTCGTAATTCCTTCCATCTTCCGCTCATTTCTAGCACCGGAAAGTAGCTAATCTGTTTACACTACTACAACCACTACAGCGCTAAGGAACTCCTCTCAAGATCGCCAATAAAGCACCTCTTGCTGAAATGGCTAACATACAATAAATGCATTTCATTGCGCTAGAAATTACGTGGACACTCCAGGCGCGTTCCTGCCGTCGCCAACGTCGTCGCCGTGAGGTTACGTATAAAGTCCAAGGGAGATAAAACCGCCACCGGGCGCCGTATGCTGTCTATGAAAGTGAAAGCGTGCGAGGGTGAGCCTGAATTGAAATCTTGAAAGCCATTTGCGATCAAAGCCATCTGCGTCGGGAACAGAGTCCGCCTCGCACTGTCTTTTCTAGTCCTTAGATCGCGTTGATGCGAGTGGCAGCACGGACGCCAATTCGCTCAATGCTCCTACCATGCTGCCTCACCCCAGTGTTTTGACAGTGAGTTTCTGTGGTCATCGAGTCCGATGTGTTCATGTTTACTTGTGCGCGCGTAACACCATTCTTGTTGATTTACTTCGTATGCCTATGTTTGCAAGATTATGCGGCCGATAAAACTACTATCCTTCCTTCGTGTCATCATCATCTTCGTCATCATCAGCCTATATATATATGTCCAGTAAGGACGAAGGCCTCTTCCTGTGATGTCCACTTACCCCGGTCTGGCGCTAGCCGATTCCAACTTGCGCCTGCAAATTTCCTAACTTCATCGCCCCACAAATAAAGTTCATTGTCTGTCAAAATAAAGTTCATTGTCTGTCTGTCTGTCATCACCCCACCTAGTTTTCTGCCGTCCTCGACTGCGCATCCCTTGTCTTGGTATCCATTCTGTAACTCCAATGGTCCACCGGTTATCCATCCTACGCATTACATGGCCGGCCCAGCTCCAATTCTTCCGCTTAATGTCAACTAGAATATCGGCTATCCCCGTTTGTTCTCTGATCCACACCGCTCTCTTCCGGTATCTTAACGTTAGACCTAACATTTTTCGCTCCATCGCTCTTTGTCGGACAAGTTCTTTACGAGCTTCTACGTTAACCTTCAAGTTTCTGCCTCGTATGTTAGCACCGGTAGAATGCAATGATTGTACACTTTTATTTTCAACGACAGTTGTAATGTCCCAGTCAGGATTTCGTAATGCCTGCCTTATGCACTCCAGCCCAATTTTATTCTTCTACAAATTTCTTTCTCATGATCAGTGTCCCATGTGAGTAATTGACTTAGATAAACGTACTCCTTTACAGACTCTAGAGGCTGACTGGCGATCCTGAATTCTTGTTTCTTGCCAGGCTATTGAACATTTTCTTTGTCTTCTGCATAAAAATCTTCAACCCCCCTCTTAGACATTCACGGTTAAGGTCCTCAATCATTTGCTGTAGTTCGTCCGCATTGTTGCTGAATAGGACAATATCATCTGTAAACCGAAGGTTGCTGAGATATTCGCTGTAGATTATCACTCCTAAGCCTTCCCAGTTTAAGAGCTTAAATACTTCTTCTAAGCATGCAGTGAATAGCATTGGAGATATTGTGTCTCCTTGCCTGACCCCTTTCTTGATAGATAACTTTCTACTTTTCTTGTGGTGAACCAAGGTTGCTGTGGAATACTTGTAGTATTTGCCAATATATTCACGTATGCATCCTGTACCCCTTGGTTACGTAATGCCTATATGACTGCTGGTATCTCTAATGAATCAAATGCTTTTTCATAACCTATGAAAGCCATATAGAGATGTTTATTGTACTCCGCAGATTTCTGTATCACCTGATTTATGACATGGATGTGATTCATTGTAGAATATCCCTTCCTGAAGCTAGCCTGTTCTCTTCGTTTATTGAAGTTAACTGTTGCCCTGATCCTATTGGCAATAATCTTGCTGAATATTTTATACAATACTGAAAGCAATCTATTGTGTCTTTAATTCATGAATTCTTTAACGCTTCCTTCTTATGGATGAGTATAATGTTGGCGTTCTTCTAGCTTTCTGGTACACTTGAAGTCGTGAGGCATTGCGTATAAAGGGCCGCACGCTTTTCAAGCATGTTATCGAATCCATCTTTGATTAAATTGACTGTTATTCCTTCTTCTCCAGTGGCTTTTGCCATGGTCATGTCTTTCAAGGCCCTTCTAATTTCATCGCTAGTTATAGAAGGAGCCTCTGTATCAGCTCATCACTACTTCGAATGAAAGTAGTTTGGCTGATTTGGGAACTGTACAGGTCAGTATAGAATTGTTCCGCTGCTTTTACTATGTCATCAAGATTACTGATGATATTAGCCTGCTTATCTTTCAGCGCATATATTTTGCCTTGTCCTATGCCAAGTTTTCTTCTTACTGATTCCATGCTACGTCCATATTTTAGTGCTTCCTGAATCTTCTCCCCGTTATAATTTCGGATATCTCTTACTTTCTCCTTGTTGATCAGTTTCGACAGTTTAGCGAATTGTATCTGTTCTCTCGAGTTTGACTCTTTCATGTTCTGCCGTTTCTTTATTAGGTCCATTCATACTTGGGAGAGCTTACCTACTGGTTGCCTTGGCGCCTTATCTCCCACTTCAATTGCTGCTTCGGAGATCAGCCTAGTTAAGATTTCATTCATTACCTCTATGTTGTCTTCATTTTCCTGTTCTAAAGCGGATATTTGTTTGCAAGCACCAGCCTAAATTAGTCTCCTTTTACCCTTACTGCCTCTAGGTTGGCCTGTTACTTCTTGAAGAATTTTATTCTTCCTCTCTTCAAACTGAAATAAATCCTAGGCCTCACTAACCTATGATCACTGCATTTTACCCTACCTAACACTTCTACATCCTGCACTATGCTGCGATCGGCAGAGAGTATGAAATCTATTTCATTCCTTGTTTCTGCATTAGGAATTTTTGCAGGTCTACTTCCTGCTGCGCTTCCTGAAGAAGGTATTTATTTGGAGCCTATTCCTTTCAACGAATTATACCAACATCTCTCCTCTAGTTTTCCTAGAGCCGATGCTATAGCTGCCAATTGCTTGCTCACCAGCCTGCATTTGCCCCACTTTTGCGTTAAAGTCTCCCATCACTACAGTATACAGAGTTTGCACCTTTCTCATTGCTAATTCAACTTCTTCATAAAACTGTTCTATTTCTTCATCATCGTGTAGCTGCCAACTAATTTGCTACCGTAATCGATGCTTCGCCTTTCGGGAAAACGTGCAACCTATTTTTAATATCATTAAGCCCAGGTATTCTCAAACGTCCTCCATGCTTCAAAGTTCTTTGTGGTAGCACCCATTTGGTTAAATTTAATTATACGGATTTTTTCGTTAATTGCGTTATGTACTCAGGCGAAAGCCATGTTTTTATTTAATGCCAATTACGAAGGTCATCTATTCGTATGTCATGGCTCATTGAAGCTATAGACCAATACGTAGAGGTGATACTCCGAGGCAAAAAGTTTGGTTGAATTTTCAGGACTCCATTAGTATATCACTAAACAATTTCAGACACCTTGAGAGTGAACTCAAACCGTTTACTCATTCAGCACCGGGAAAGATGTCCGTACAACGCTTTCCCCGTGTAAGGAAACTACGGGAGCTAGCATGAGTAGTAGTACTGACAACTTTAGCAGAAGGGAATGCTGCTACTTTCAATGATGACATTTTCAGCGTGTTTGTCTATGCATTTTCCTGCAGCTAGGTTGCTTTGTTTATGTGGCAGCCCGTGTAAGGCAGCAGTCTCACGTCGCCCTCACTCGCTGTGGCCTGCTTCACATGGTGCGCAGCTATCGTGCTGGAATCAGAGGCTTCACATTCATTTCGACAAAATTTCTCCTGTCTTTTCTCATCCCAGGCTGCAACGGCGATTTCCATGGTTCTGTCAAATTCATAAATTCAGCCGACTTTAGTGATTTCTGCGGCTCTGAACTTATTTACTCCAACGGCAACAATCTCTCATTGTGAAGATGACTTTATTTTTGTTTGCATGCTTTTTCATCAAGTAGTTCCTCCACTACGAGGAACTCTACAAGAACTCAGCGTTCACGGAGTGGTTTATCTGGAGGGAGGCGTGCGATAACGATGTAATAAATAAATGTAAAGTGCGAGAAGGAATGAATGTTTACTAGAATATTTTAAAGGCAGTATAATTCCGTGATAGTGCAGAATGAATACTGTTGGTTCGATAATTAGGCTGTGACTTTTTCTCCATTGTGATGCATACGGAACTTTTCTGCATGACATAATACTGTATTTTTTCAAGGCCAAAACACGTACATAGCCAGACAAACCATGTCTGTATAGTCAAGACATTTCTGGTAATATGTATAGCTTCATCCAAGCATTTATTCGCGGCTGTCTGACGAAATTGTTATGCTAATTCTTGTTATTTTAGAGACCGTTGAACACATTACTGTTGGGATATATTTAATTAAGATAACGATGGTGCGTCATATTTATGTATGTTATTTTTTGTGCAATTCAGGTGAAGTGGCATTGCGGCCAGTGCAACAAGTTTCAACATCCCATCTAATGCGACACCTTTCTTTTTTATCCACCGCTCATTAGGACAACGCCGAAGAACTAGCTGTCTGACGTGACTGCAGCGTGCCACTTCAGATTACCTTCAAATTCGCAGTTTTGTTACACAATTTTCTGAAATATAGATTTTGTATAGTAATATTTAGGACGCAGGAGAGAAGTAAGTTTCTGTATTAACGGTTTATCGTTTTTCAGGGTTGATGACTCGGTATGAAGGTCTCGCCTGGGGATTATTGAGTTCTGAGTTGCGGAGTAGGAGCAAAGACATGCTTCTCGGACCAACCTTTCCTATAAATAAACTTTCATCTGTCTCTGTCTCTCTGAGGCCAAAACTTCTCTTACAGCTAATGTCACGAACAATTTACACAGTGCCACTTCCAAGATTCAAGTAAATAATTTTGCCTGCACATTTGCTTTGACTCTAAATAGGACAATTGGTGACGTTTTCGCTTAGACGCCACTTTTTGCATGGACGTTGTCGGTGCTATTGACACGTGTACTTATTTATTATTTTCTCCCAGCTTTTCAAATTTCTGGGTGGGAAGACTTGGGGAATGTCAGTACATGCAATGTTGGAATTGTACAGGGCTCTTTTTCAGGGCTTCATGAGATACAATTTGTGCGTACTGACCAACACTTGCTAGACAAACCTTCGTACTCTACAGGGTATTCAAGCTCGGGCTCTAAGGGTTTGTCTTGGTTTGGCGAAATACACATCAACAGTGGCGACTATTGCAATCGCCCGGGACCAACCCATACAAACGCACATTGGGGTGGAAGTCTTGAGAAGTGAACATTAGTCACTTGGCCCGGGCCCGTTCCCATCATCTGGCAACACTACCGTCAGAAAGGCCGCAGGCATCATTTTGCACTATGATTTCGGAGTATTACACTCGCCGTCCATCAGGCTTCTCCCCCTCAACTAAGCCTTCGATTCCTCCCTGGTGTTTGGATCGACCTGTAGTGCACCTCACCGTACCAGGAATCAGAAAGAAATCTGAGCTGTCATCACCTGCTCTTAAACAACTCACTCTGCTCCTTTTGCACGAAAGGTACGCCGACCACGTACATATTTATACTGACGAATAGGCAACTCTCCAGTGTTCCTCTGGAGCCGTGGTATTCCCAGCGAAAGCCACCACCATCAGTTTCAAGACGTGTCACCCAACGACATCGACGGCTGCAGAACTTGCAACTCTTCGCGCTGCACTTCGTCTCGTCAGCCAAGAACAACCTCGAAGATGGTCAATATATAGTGACTCGAAGGCAGCACTGCAGTCTTTGCTATCAGCCCTGCGACGTGGGCCACACGAACAACTGGTATTCGAGATTAGAGAACTCATCCATACCTTGACTGAGAAAGGACACCACGTGACATTTCAGTGGCTTCCAAGTCACTGCGGCGTCATATGAAACCAACACGCCGATAACGCTGCTCAGTCAGCTCTTCAAGGCGACGAAAAGGAACCAATACTGTTATCAAGGACAGATGCCGCTCGAAAACTTCGAATGCTCACCCGGGATATCACGTTCTCCCTGTGGAAAGCAGGAAGTTTTCAAAGCAACCGGCTGCACAACTTAGACTCCACTCTACGCCCTTGCATCCCAGCTGGACTCTGCCGTCGAGAAGCTACCCTACATTTTCGAATATGGCTAGGAGTGGCCTTTACTAAGTCTTTTGCATTCAAAATTGGATGGGCCGACGACGCCTCGTGTAATGACTGTGTAGCGAGGGGACTCTTCAGCACCTTCTCTGTGACTGTCCTCGCTACAATTTACACAGACGATCGCTCGTACATGCGATAACGCGTTTCGACCAAAGACCTCTAGCAGAGGAACTTATTTAAGAATGCCGACATCACAAGCCATCGCAGCGGAGGGCGACGAGGGCACTGTTACAGTTTTTAAGGGCAACAGACTTGGACAAGCGGCTGTAGCCTGAACAGATGTTTATAGTGCTGCAAGTGCTACTGTGCTGTGCCACCTGTGACCGATTGTGATTGAGTATCTGTGCTCCTTTCTTTCTCTATCTCTACTTTCCTGTCACTTTACCTCCCCCTCCCCTCTCTTTCCAGCGCAGGGTAGCAAACCGGATCTTGCCATCTGGTTAACCTCCCTGCCTTCCTCCTTTCTTCCGTCTCTCTCTATTATTTTCTCGGGGACTGCATTTCACCCGCTAACGACCTAAAGTAATCGCTCAGTGCAAGAAGCGCCTGCAGGGATTGTGAGCAGAACGCCTTCATAAAGCCGGGCGGCCTCTACGATTTCAACGTCATGCTATTCGGTCTGTGCTTCGCACCTACAACGTTCCAGCATGTTATGGACACGGTTGAGGTGGCAGACCTGCCTCGTTTACTTAGATGACATCTTTGTCTTCACCGCGAATTTCGGCGATTGCCTTAAGCGGCCTGGGACAGTAATATACTCGGCGACAGCTTTTCTTGACACTGGAGCGAAGGCTACTTACTACGCAAATAGTCCAGGCGGCTTGCAGCCGATTTGAGTTCCAGTTTCGGTTTTCTCTTGCTCGCAGCGCTAGTGTGTTTAGCAAAACGTATGCATGCAAAATGGGAACGTCAAAGTAAAGCTTTGATGAGTGTACATACTTGCAGCTAATTACTGTGCTGTATATATATTGGTAAACAGAAAGTTTTCCGCTGTTCAGAAATTTTTCCCAGCATTATTCAGCCTTTATAACCGTGAAGCTTAGGTTCCGTGTTCAGTCAACCAAAAGGGTGGCAGCCCAGGATGTATGGGTACACGCCTCACGTGATCGAATGTTAACGTTTACAGTATTAAGCCCTGGTACAGGCGAAATGGAAGGCGGGTTGCGGCACGATCCTGCCACGCGCGTGTTTTGTTTCACTTTTGCTGTATTCGGTTTACGCCCACAAGGACTGTCAGCAATGATCGGTGCAGACTGCACCTCAGTCTTCCAGAAGCTTCCCAGTTGTAGTAGATCGTTTTGTTAAGATTGCGTGCAAGACGAGAACAGTCAAGCTTATTTCAGAGTTTACGCGACCACAAGTGATAAGGCCGGAAAGTTCGATGCGTGATGTATAAAAGACGGCGCGTCCCAACGATGATCAGCTTTTACACGGCCGATGCTGTACTCGCCGCTATCAGTGCCAGTGTGTATTTCTGTAATCTGACTTTCGGTTTACCGGGCGACTGCTGCCTTCGTCAACGTCACGACCTCGTGACAATATAATAGCTATGCAAACTATGCAATATCACGAACGCCGCCAAGCACAACACCGCAGCCAAAATACGCAAGTACCATGATGTCGCTGAATTGAAAGATTTTAAGAGAGCTTACGCTTAATTCAATAGAGACTGATACAGATTCTTTTATCGAGCTTCGCTGGTCAAGCACCTTCATGTAGTGTGATGGCCGCCGGTGTTTTTTCCCTCCCTGTGCATGCAGTATGTAACAGCTATTGTACATAATACCAATTATTATTCGCAGAAAAAAATAAAGAATGCATAAAAACAGTTCATATCTTTTATTGCATCACAGCCATACGCGAAAATTCTCGAGGCCCGTGTAGTTAGATTTAGGTGCATGTTAACGAACCCCAGGTGGTCAAAATTTCCGGAGCCCTCCACTATGACGTCTCTCATAATCATATCGTGGTTTTGGGACGTTAAACCCCATCAATTATTATAAACATAACATTTTGCACTTGTGGCACAGAACGTGATAGCCATGACGTTTTGCTGGCACTCCATGCCGACATAACATTTTGCACTTGTGACCAGAACATGATAACAATAACTCGTTGCTGGAACTCTATGTCAACATAACGTTTTTGCACTTGTGGCACTGAACGTGATAGCCATAACTCGTTGCTGGCATTGCTTGCCATAAGAACCATTTATATAAACAAATCAAAATAGGTAAGAGCAGGAACACATTGATAACGAAGAATGAGACGGTAGAATACATTAGGAAATGAGTTAAATGAAAAACAATACAATGACAAGAAGCGTTATCACACTTTCAGGTGCCATTCAGACAGCAATGAAACAAGGCATCAAGCATTATTGGCATGAGATGACACAGAAAAATGAACACAATTTTGAACACTTAGATCCTCAACTAATAAATGTGGTTCTCGCTGATGCAGCGTATAATGTAAACGTTCACGGACGTGATACATCATCACATCACAGCCACCTTGACAGTTCAGTACAAAATACACGGCCGCTGACACAAAAAGCACAGGTTTGAGCCTGTCGCATTTCGATGGATCAGAAATGCCAGACACCCATGAACTTATGTTTGGTGCATGTTAAACAACACCGGGTGGTCAAAACTCGTGCAACCATCTAGCACCGCATGTGGCATATACACATCGTCGTTTTGGCACACAATATCCCAACAGTTATTATCACATCACGGTAACGTAACCACAACATACACGAAGTGCATCGAAACATAGATTGGAAGAATAATTTAAAATGAAGTGAATAAGCAATAAAAGTCTTAATAAATAGCAGTGACTGATGGACCTCAAAAGCGATATCGCAACTTCTGGTTAGGCACGCGTGTAATCCTTTGGCTGAAGCTTTGAAAAAGCACACATGGAGATGCTCATGGCAGTTCATCAATTCCGCTCATGCCAGAGCTGCTCGACTCATCAGAAGTAATCGAATTTGTGCCCAAAAAATTATGAGACTTTCTCTTCTATAATGCCATCCCGCGTCCAAGCCTCATCCTCAAGACTTATCACGTGAGTGCAGTCTCGGAACCAGTTCTGTGAGGTCACACCTGCGATTCCTTCCAGCAGCAGCTTCTCGACTGAATCGATCTTGAAGTCAGTGTTCTTTGAAGCAACATAGCCTTTACCTGGCTCCCACACGAGCTCTATTGGATTGAGCTCGCAGTGGTAAGGAGGCAAGCGCACAACCTCATGACTGGTAGCGCTGGCAAGTGTGTCAATCCGGTAAGCAAGGAACATGTGCTTATTCTGCTTAACGAGCTGCAGCAGTTCGCTCTTCAGTTGCTCATCTGAAAAAGAGATACTTTTCGATTTCAACCAGCACTGGATGTTGGCTTTTCTTGATGATGAACTTGGCACCTTTTCAACTTGAGCACTGTGGTACGACGCATCATCAATCACAATCACACTGCGTGGCTTGATGTTCGGTAGCAACTGTTCAACAAACCATTTCTGAAAACGCGCAGCAACCCCTTCTGTGTGGTAATCACCAGCGCCCTTCTTGGTACGAGAAACTAGGGCGGCTCCATCAACAAAGCCTTCCGCACTGCCAGCATGCAAAACAATTAGGCGTCCTCCGTTACCACTCGGTGCAAGGAGACTTGTTGAGAGGCGTTGACGAAATGTGAAACAAAACATGTTTCAGGCTGCTCATAAAAGGTAATGTAACCACATCCCCAATTATGTGCACAGCATATTCGCTGAATAAAATTAGCTATTCTTTTCTTCAAGCCATTTAGATTCCTTGCTCCTACGCGGAAGAAAGGCAGTAAATCTTCCCAAACAATGCGACGGGAAATTCTGCAATAGCGAAACGCTCAGTTACATCTTCGGCATAGATCATCGCATCCTCCGCTGATACTATTATCCACCGTACAAGCGCAAGCATAGACGGCTACCTTATTTTACTGGGGAATTCCGCTGCGACTTAAGTTAACATTATGTAAGGCTTTCGATCACTCGCGTCAATAGCACACGTTTGGCGATCACTGATGCAAAGCATACCTCTCGTTTTCGCTCACCATTAGGTACACACGCATGCTCACCATTCGCGTCTATACTTTCACCAACAAGCACGCGCAACGAAAGTTTGCAGAAATTAAAAGAACGCAAGAACTTACCGCTGCTGCCTCCGCGTTTCTCGGCTGGTTCGGAGGCACTTTCGACGCCAAGCAACGGTGTCGTCTCTTTCGAGCAACGCGGAATTCCTTTTTCTCTTTCGGAAGACGAACCCCAAGTCGTTCAGCATTCGTTGCATCGTGCGAGTGCTGATCGTCGGCATGTTCATGTCAGGGTCGCTGATCACGTCGTTGCGTAGCTTCTCGGCCGTAGGCAGTTCATTGCGCATGAAATAGCTGTGCACTTTGCGCCGCAATGCCGCCAACGCAAACGTGTCGTAGTGCAGTAGCCTCGTCTTGGCGGTCATGCGCTTCCCAGCTTCACCCGAGACCGAGAAATCCAGTTTCTTACGCTTTGGAGAGGAGAGTGGGGCCTGCAGAGCTTCAGCCTTGATTCGAGTTACCGTTCGCATACTCACTCCGGTGAGCTCGGCGACAGTCCGGCACACAGAATTCGTCGACCAGCTCGGGCTGACGGCGCCTTACTCCAGCGTAGACATTGCAGATAACCTGCTTGGTTTGTTTTGAGACCCACTTCTTGTCACACTTAGAGTATAGCCTCCTCGGAGAACGAAAAGGAGAGTTTGCGGCCGCACACGGTACCGCCGGCACTGGGGACGCCATGTTTACTGCGAGAGCAAGCAGCAGGCTGCGGAAAACGTGGTGCGGACCAAGACATTAAAATAAATAAAAAATTAAGGCGAACGATAACTTTATTTCCATGAACAGCTTCCCATACTTGTTCTCTATAATTATAAATTATAATTATAAAGAATTATAATTATAATTTATAATTTATAATTAAAAAGTTTTATTTATTCGGGCCAAGTAACTCTTAGAATCAGAAAATAAAATAGGCACTACTTCCGCACGCATGCAGGCGGTTTGGCTCTGTAGCTTCCACAGTGCTGTCAAGGAACGCTGTCGCCAAGTATAGAGGCCATCATTTCAAAGCTCACCCTGAATCTGGAAAAGTGTCGCTTTGCCAATGATGACTTTCTATTCCTGGGCCACGTCATCAGCGAAACACGAATCCGTCCTGATCCCACGTTGCTAGACTAGGTTCAGTTTTCATACTTCTGTGATTGCGTGGACCGTCCATCGATTCTCGCGTCACGTGGCACTGCTGTCGCTCTTCGGTTTGGCTCTGTAGCTTCCACAGTGCTGTCAAGGAACGCTGTCGCCAAGTATAGAGGCCATCATTTCAAAGCTCACCCTGAATCTGGAAAAGTGTCGCTTTGCCAATGATGACTTTCTATTCCTGGGCCACGTCATCAGCGAAACACGAATCCGTCCTGATCCCACTTGCC
>NC_051158.1:60742834-60769074 GCF_013339745.2 Dermacentor silvarum | reverse complement strand
TTGTGCGTAAGCGACAGGTGGTCTGCTGCAATCATGACCCTTATTTCATTAAAATTGCAGTTTTAAGGAGAGGTCTTGCATAAACTCGGTTGACTGGTGTTCTGAGGGCTTGAGGTGTTCTCTGGACCAATTATAGGACACTACTGCTAGCAGTCGCCAAAGTTCGGGTATAGTGCGTGGACCCCACTGAGAAAAAGCAGAATTGTAGGCGAAGTCCGGTTAGCCTGGCATCAGGCATCAAATGGTGTACGGCGCACAAAATTACATAATGACGCTTGTAGAAGTAATGTTTCATGCAGCTAAAACCAATGAAGTATTCCATGAACTTGGCAGGCGACACGCAGTACTCGCTAGCACGCGGCCAAATGCGTAAATACGAACAGTTTTACAATGGCAAATTTGCCAACAAAGGCAAAGCCTCCCAACGTACGCTGTAGCAGAGGACGCCGTTCTAGATGCTAGTAAACACGTTTCCGCGCCCATCCATATTTGAAGCTGACTGGCTCCGACGCAAGTTCGAACACCTTGTCCCGCGAGTCGGCGCTCCTGTTTGACTTACGCCATTGACCTGTTCAAGCGACAGCGCTTCATACATTCTTTGCTGCTTTATGCAGGGCTACAAAGGCGCTGCTGCGTCTTTTGGAATGCACCAGCCTGTATGACCGCCTGGGACTAACTCAGCGATGAACGCTTGACTGTGCAACAGTGCAAAGTTTGAACCTTTCTCGTCCTATCGTTAATCCCCTTTTCGCTTTCCTCTTTCCCAGTGCAGGTTAGCCTACCGGGCTAAGCCCGGTTGACTTCTATGCCTTTCCCTTATGACTTCTTTCTCTCTATTGTTGCTTTGCTCAGTTGCGAAATTGGGACGGGCTTCCGAATTCTGCCTCGCAGACTAAATGACTCAGTCAACACCATCCAGGGTCTTTAGTAACACTCCGTAATAAAAAGGCGGGCACATGCTCCATGACGAGGATCAGAGGGCAAACCTGGAATGACAATGGTGGAACGACCGCTACGGCATCAAGACCAGGAATACTTACGTAGTGACTCGAGCTGGTAGACCACTTGGTTCGCTGAATTGGACGCAAAAGAAAGATACGCTCAGAACACCTTAAACCAGTAGATGTAGTGTATTGGCTTTGGTGGGGCGCTGCTATTTCCGTGAGCGGGGAATCAAGCGCAGCCACGCCGGCCGCATTACGATGGGAGCGAAATGAAATAACGTCCGTGTACCATGCACTAGGTGCACCGCAAAGAACCCCAGGCGGTCAAAATTATTCCCGAGACCACAACGGCGCGCCTAATCATCACATCGTGGTTTTGACGCGTAACACTCCAGAATTGCGAACTCCCTAAGTTGTTAAGGAATGCTAATCGCAATGAGGACCATAAAATAGAATTAAAGATTACAATTGTAGCTGTGAGACCGTGTAATCTTTGGCAAAGTATGAAGGCGCTTCGTTGATGACAACGCAGAATATTTGTGCTGCTGAAGTGAACAAGGCACACAGCACACTATGGAAGCCTTTGACACTGACTTTTGCGCACGCTCACTCCAAGTTCGCCGGTAGCAAAACGCGGACGTGCAGTGCAGTTTTCTCAATATAGTTAAAAAACTTAAGATTTTACTATTGGAACACGATAGCATTAAAAAATCCCCGACTGCTTATCCTGCTTCCCAGCAACTGCGCTTATGTAACCGTAGTGTTTTCCTGGAAATACTGGCGGCAAACGCTATGCACCAAGGCGAGCTTTCTGGTAGAAACGTGGCCCCTTGCGATACCGGAGGCAGTTCACGGCCACGCCAAAAAAAAATTCAATTTCATGTTTCTGGGGTTTTTTCCCACTTTCAGTTTTCCGTTCTGAGAAGATTTAACATAAAAGTCATCCGCTGTCGGTGTTCTGCTTGATGACATTCGTTGGTTGGCTGTCATTCTCAAAATACCGAGGAATAACATTCTCAAGATGGTAAGACAAGGTATGAGCAACTTCAGTGATAAAATGGCGCGGCAATATAACGCGTATATGCCGCATGTCATATAGCAAGGTGTGGGGTACACATATAGTGCAGAATATGTACGCAAACTTTCTCTAACTGACGACGCCGCCGACGCCGGCACCCACCCTGACAGCGGATATTCTGCGACAAAGGGCCCCTAACGCCCTCACGTTAAAACTGTATGGTTTACGGTGTGGATCACTCTTGTCTAGAGTGGTCGAGTGGCCTGCAGCATAGAGTTTCCGACAATTACTGGAAGGAAATGTGGGGCTGCGATCGTTTAGCTATCATGGGAGTGGCTTCACCCGTTCTTAAGGCTTCGTTTATCAAGATTAACCTGTCTTAACTGTCTTCAATTTTAAGGCAACCTTTACATTTCTTAAATGAAACAGCCAATAAGACTTGGCCAACACGCAGAATCGCTGCTAATTGCAATGGTTCCTCTTGTCCTGGCATAACGATCTCAATATCAAGCTTCGGTACTAGAGGTGCTGTGTTCTAACCCTGCCTTGGGACAATTTTGGTTTCTGCGTATTGAATTACGTCGAACATGGTCAGTTCGGAAAGTAACGAAGCCGTTAATGTCGTAAGTACGAAATTTAAGCAAATCGACGTACGGGCCATCAGTCCCACGCCGCTGAACCGCCGTGCTTGCAGCTGCCGCAGACACTGTCGCCACAGTTCCCTCTAGGAATTGTATGAAATTCAATTGCCGGCAGTGGTGGTTTTAGAAACCGGTTTTAGGAAATTGGCGCTTAGGAAATGGGGGTAAGCGAAGCTTGTGGCAAGACGACGCTGTCGCAGGCGTTGCCATTAGGTTTGCCCTGAGTTCTGAGTCCGCGGCACTTCGCTGAGATTTCGCCTGGGCTTCCGCATAATCGCTAAGAATCGGCACGCCGAAGACGAGCCCTTTCCCGAGCGAGTTCACGACGCCCTTGTAAAACGCAGCATGCTCCTCGGCGGAGCGGACCACGCGCCGCCTTCCCATCCGGCAGCCGAAACTGATCTAAGGCGAAGGTAGCCCGGCGGAGCGCGCGACAACCCCCTTTCCTTTCCCTCCACGTGGCACACAAAATGACCGAGATTGGTCGCGCGCGTCGCGTAATCCGGCCATGCAGACCGTACAGATGGTGAACCGGCGGAGCTGAAATGTTCTGCCCCGGTATGAGCCATACGCGATTTCTTTCTTTCCTTCTGTCTGTCTTTCTCCCTTCCATTCTTGTCCCTGTCTCATACCCGCACATCGCTGGCTCAGACCCGCATATGCAATGCGCGTATGCACCAGGCATAAGTTTATCGTTAATTGTGACCTAACTGATGAGCATGTGACGTTATTGATGTCATGACCTATCAGTCATGTTAGTCATACACTCGTACCTCTCCGTGCCAATTTTGGTATATGTGAAGTGAACGAAACGCGACTTTAAGATAGGTTTTCCATAGGGTTTTGCGTGACACGACTACCACCGCCATAACTTTTGAGGCAATACATGCTTCGCTTGAAAAATGATAAAGCGTGGCGTGAGCCTACAATAGCAGTTAAAGGCAGCACCGCGCCCTCCAGATGCTGTATTCTATGAAGTAACATCGGTGGCGTGGCTCACAGGTAACACTTCCGATTGGCAATCGCTCGGCGCGCAGCTTGAATCCCGATAAAGTGTACTGTATGGTTAGAAATGTATCGCAATGTGCTTTCCCATTTATTGCGACGGACGCGCGTGGTATTGGCAGACATCCAAGCGACTAATAGAAAGAGGATAGCATATATGGCTGTAAGAAATGCAATGTTTGGCGAAAGTCTGCGAAAAAAGAAAAAAAATGGTATCCTAGTAAAACAGGTGTAATTCCAACAAATAAAAACCACTTAATATGAGTGTTTTACTCATGCACCCTTTTCTACGGCTGTAACTGGGTGATAACGAAGCAAGAAAACAATCTTAACGATACAATTTCTCTTAGTGTGTAGTACACGACGGACGCGAGAGAAGTTTACCAGATAATATACTTGCACTTTGAGCTGGCTGACTTACTTTAAGTCAGGTAGAATACTGCTTTCCTGTATGAAGAACGTTATGTTCATTGCTTCCATTTGAATTTTTCACGCAAAACCTTGAAATTGGGTAAAGTCATGACCCAAATCAGCCAAATTCTATAGCGTCACACCACAAACAAGATGGCGGAATGCAAAGAATAGCGCCTAAAGGCACCGTTATTGATGCCTTTAGGCTCAAATGTGACTCAGCTGGCTTTAAAGCGGACAGATGCACGGAAGCAACACATGGAATTCGCACAAAGAAATTTAAATTAGTGCACCTTACATTATATACCTAAAAACCAGCTGAGCACCGGCATGCATTCAGCATATCCATCAAATCACCGATACACACATTTCTTACATGGACTGCAGACTCCCGGAAAACCTATCTAGATCTCGGTCTTTAAGTATGCCTATCACACATCCTGCTTCCCCAGAGTCTGTACAAACCAAGGAGTATAATCATATTGTAAGGCAGGTCACTGGAATTCCTTCATGGCAGATGTTGAGTGTATGTCTATATTTCATTGGTGTTCGCTAGAGGATGTCTAAAGAGAAACACAGCTTCCAGAAATTCTACAATTCTTCCCCGTTCGCTCTTCCCTTCCCCCGCCAACGAACTTTGGCCTTCAGCTTTTGAGCAAGCTCGACTGTCTGTCGCTCTCCGCGAAGAGACCGCTACGTAACGATGTACTAAACATTGTTACAAGTTAAGTGGATCGCCTTTCGTCTCTGCCTCGGCCCCTCCAAGCTGGTCAAGCTCCAATCCGCCAGACCCACGCTACCACCCCCGGTGCTGGGTGAAAGGTCCTTAACAAGCATCATAAATTTGATGACCGTCTTAGCAAGGACAGCTGTAGGCTCGTGTAAGTTAAGCTCATTCCAGCGTAACGCAAGCCTGGCGCGCCCGAACAGTGCGGCAGACGACACAAAGCCATGCCTCTAAGCAATACTGCACCTGCACAAGGCTGCTTCAATGCGCGGCCGCGCTGGCTGCACTGCGCCCCAGCGGAGCGAAGACGCGCGATCGCGTGTTGACCCTAAAGCAGCGCTCACACCGGAAAATGTGCGGTCCGCGACAACATCGGCCATCGCCAAAAGGTCGCAGTTTTGACCGTAAGGCGAAGTATTTATGGCGACAGCAAATTATTAGACAGCTATATACACATAAGCTTAATAGCATTATCACATAAATACGCTGCTGTAAAGGTTCGATTGCAAGCTAAATTACCCAACACGGTGTTTCACGTGCACAGGCAAACATGAACACCTTGAACTGGATGTCCACGGACAGTCGCTGTCGAAACGCTGGCATGAGGAAGAGCGGCAGCAGTGGCGAAAAAAAATCCCTTTCGCGTTGCCTCTCGCTCCAAAGCAAACTATGCGGGCGAGAACACAGCGTACACGATGTCATCAACATTCTAAGGCAGCTAGCATTCAAACCCGCCACAAAATACCTCCAAGATAAGACGCGCGCGGCAGCCCTCAACCGAGCAGCCGCTGCGCAAGTAGAAGCGGAATGACGCGTACTTACTATGCCTCCCCCTCCTAGCGCGCGTATAGATATCACCGATCCCCACGCGCGAAAAGTCGGCAGGCACCCTCCCCACCTTTCTCCCTCCGAAGAAGACGTGTGCGCCAACACCATCCTTCTCGGACCACCCTCGCATGCTTTCGCTCACACCTACAGCACACAGTACACAGCCGTAATGTTATCCTACTGGCACTTTGTACGGAACATCACGGCGATGAAGCCGGCGGTAATGCGCCTTCGGGTTTAAATAGCTTTCACAATAAAATGTACAACGCGCGATAGAATAAGGCCCTCGTCGCGATCGGCCCAAAACCAAATTTTCGCCGCTGGAAATAACGCATCGCTTCTCTCAAGCCAGTCAGAACGCGGGAGCGCCGGATAACGAGAGAACGAAGGGTGTACTTGCGGAAGCAGCTCGTGGTTGAAAACAACAGGCTAGCCCTTTTGCAAATGGCGCAGGCATGGCAAGTTACGTCGTTGTTAGGAAGCATATTCGCGGGTATTTTGTGCATATGCGGTATGGTTCGTGTGAAGACAAGTCTGCAGGACAAGTTTAGTGTGTAAGAATAGAAGTCATGTCGAATGAAATTGCGGTTGGTTAAGCATGTGTGTGTGTTTGACGTTTTCGTATGAGCCGAATCGGGCTTTAACAGTGAGTATAGGATTTCTTTAATATGTTCTGTTACGTTGGAGAGTATTATCGTTATCGCACCGGCCAGTTGTAAAGTTCATTGGGCTGCGAATAAGAACTTGGTTTCTTTTTCTGCTGTGTTTATCTATATTCCAGCTCATCATTACCGTTCAGAGCTACCAAAGCTACGGGCTGTAAACAGGAAGCATGCGTGTGCAGCAAAACATATTTGCATTTCTAACGGCACTGTAATTGCCAGGGTTGAGACATCCGCGCTTTTTGGCACGTATCACGTCACAAAGAAAGATAATACGTTTATTCCACTTCGCATCTGCGTCATATGCCTCTAATCATTGTATCGGTAAACGCCAGCAACTCTGGTTACAAATCAACATGGCAGCACCCACGCAGAACGGACCGCCCGATTTGGCACGAACTTGCGCTTTCTACTCGTGCACTGCGCCAGCAGGAATAAATAAGTGGAGCAATCAGCCATCGGTTTGTTTCATCTCTCGCCGAGGACAAAGAATCAGGTACGTTTTGTAGTTATATGTGAGATCAGGTATTTCTTTTGCCGCGCCTGCTAAGCCTACTGCGCCTAGAATTTGATAATGGTTCTTGCAAATAGCGCAGTATAGTTACGAAACCATTGCTGTTGAAGCGTCACGACACAAATCTGAAGCAAATACAAGTGTCAGTTTGTAACTTACGGGCCACACTGCGCACCACGATTACTTCATGGGTTTGAGGCGGAAAGCACTTGCTTCGGGCGGTACAGCCACGATTGTGTCACTTCAAGAGAATGAGATGCCTAGAGAAAAGAAGCTTACCGACAACTTTAACGCAGATGAAACGCTGCCTTCACTGTCATCATCGATATTGCATCGAATGCTCAGGAAGATCGGCTTCCAATTTAAAAAAAATGTGGTTGATCCCTCTTATATAGGAATCGGTATGGAACACGAAAGTGAAACGTGTCTTCACAGAAGTAGTGTAATGTTTATTGCACATTGATATATAATGTCTAATGGTGTTTTGTGGCTAAAGCGCCCTTAGGCGTTGATGCACCCACGCTGACGCCAGGTGGCACGTCTCCTCCATCACGACTAACAACGTCGATGACCATGAGCAACCGTCGTGCATATGGAAGCTGCACTACGCTGCACACGCTAGCACAACGCGAAAGACGAAGCATGTAACTGACACACTAATACAACGCGCAAGACAAAGCACGTAACTGAATCGTCACCGAGTCAAATCAGCGCGTACAGCGCGTCGTAAGTGCAGCCTCCGCGATCAACTTCAGAAACATTTTCAGAGCTAATTGCGGAGGCCACGCTCCGCTGTGCTGAGTACGGTGAACGCCACCTAGGTGGCGTTGGTAGTGCTTCTTGATGCCAGCGTCCCTTCGAATGCTGGCATCGAGGCGTCGTAGTGCTGAGACCACCGAAGCGTTCACTGTCGGTGCGCGTTAGTGTCATAATGCAGTACTTCTCTTTTCTGCTCGTAGGCGGCGGCACCGCCCCGAGCAAGAGCGCGGGTACACGGAGGAGTGTTAGATATATAAGGCGCGTCTGTGTAGCTCTCTGCAAATGCGTTTGTGGCGCAATCGCATTTGCAGAGAGCTACACGTGGCGCAATGGAGAAAGACGAAGACGCCGTTCTAAACGGTCGCGTTTTTGATGTTCTCCGCCACAAAGGATCAATCGGCATCAAGCCGAGGTACTGCACAGGTTTCTACCAGCAGTAATGATTATCGTATCGTCCTGCCTCGTCTGCCCTCCGGTAAGCTCGTCGCCGACTCCGTTTTTCTGCATGCAGACCTCGCTGGTCGTCCTTACCGGGCCCAAGACTTTAGAGATGCTCTCCGGAACGTTATCGATCTCAAAGACATAAGCTCGATTGGTCAATTTCAAATGTCACATGTGTGGATGGTGACTTGCAAGACAGCGCTAGCTAAAATCAAGCTAGTCACTTGTGGTGAATTTCTGGTTCGAGGCCGCCGCTGTGTTGTGATAGACCCTGAGCCTACAGAAGTTAAGATGAAGCTGCTATGGCTACCTGAACGCATGGAAGATATTTACATACATGAAGCACTTCAGTCATTTGGGAAGATTAAAGCCATATCTGCAGAAACTTGGAGGGTGTCCGATATGGAACAGATGCGCACACTTAATCGAGACGTCGTAGTGTCACTGGCGGATGGAGTTCGCGTCAGTGACATTCCGCATCTACTGACTGTTTGTGGCCTACAGAGCCTAGTACTCATTCCTGGCAGGCCACCGTTATGCCTACGCTGCCACAGAGTCGGGCACATTCGTCGACACTGCCGTACGCCACGATGCGAGGATTGTCACCGGTTCGGACACTCTGCAGAAGAATGTGTGGTGACATACGCCGGTAAACTACGGAATCGCACAAGACCACCCGACGATGCGTTGCAGGACCATATCATGGATGCTACTGAAGTCTTAGATGCAACGGGTGACCTTCCAGGTGCTGTGGTGTCTGACGCCAACGCTGTCGACAAGGCATCGGGAAGTGAGTGCACAGTCGCGGCGATATCTGAAGACAAGGCAGAAAATGCAGATATGACGCTCCACTGTGTGAAGGCAACGCCGACTGCTTCTGAGCCAATGGCGAGAGAACAGGATAACCTCAGTCGGGCTACTGCTGCAGAAACTTCGAAGACGGAACCGCCTAGTGCACAGCCCCATCTTACAGCACGCACTGCAGACGACCATGTCTGCACCGAAATACCTGCAACTAAGCGCCCTGCATCGTGCAATACGGTTACGAGTGAAGAAAGTGACTCAACAAGCGGTCCTAGACAGTCGCGTCGTCGGAGAACATCAAAGCATTCTGGAAAGTGCAGACGCTCGAGATCAAGGAGACCTGGAGTTGGTACGGGGGAGGATTCGCCTCCACCTTCCCCGCCAGATCAACGCATGCAGTAATGAGGCATACCTTGTAGTCACCATGGCGCTGTCCCATCAACTTATTTTTGCAACGTTTAACGTATGTGGCCTCCGATCCCGCCAGAAACAGGTGCAGCTACGCCGGTTGCTGTTCAGCAGACACTTTGACTTCGTAGCCGTTCAAGAAACGAAGATAGACAGCGATGAGGACACTGAGAAGGCTTTGAAGCCATTTCTCTCTGTCTTTCATGTATTTGTGTCACATGCTGTGGGCCTTTCGGCGGGCTGCCTTTTGTTTCTCAGGAAGAGTTTACCATATTCTGCTGTCGCATATAATGTTGACAGTGAGGGGCGATTTATACAATGCGATTTTATGTTGTATGGCTTGCCATGGCGCCTAATCAATGTATATGCCTTTAATGATGCACCGCGACGCATTAATCTTTTTGAGAACATAGCTACCTTACTTGACAGTGACCGTAATGTTGTGTTCATGGGCGATTTCAATTGTGTGTGCAATCGAAATGACCGTACTGGGCCTAGTCGTAGTGATAGGAGTGCTGAAGTGTTGTCTCTTATAGTTGAGAAGGCTGGACTGATAGACACAGGGGCATCGAGTAGCCTACCCTCTTATACACATGCACAAGGAAGTACCCACACACGACTTGATCGCATTTATGTTTCATCGGCTCTTATATCCCCTGAAATGTCCTGTAAAGCAGAACCTGTTTCTTTTTCAGATCACTGCATTGTTACGACGCAGATTGGAAAAAAACACTCGTTCAAATTTCAGACCGAACTGGGCGCTCTGGAAACTTAACTCTTCACTTGTGAATGATGGGGACTTCATTTCTCGTGTGCGGGTGGCACTCAAAACTTGTTTGGCTGCTGATACGCCTTTATTTGCCTCTTGGGAGCTTTTCAAACAAGACGTTCGGTCAATCGCGATAGAAATCGGGTCTGTGAGGTCGTTCTATATAAAATTAGAAGAAAATACTTTACTGAAAAGTCTTAATAATCTCTATGATCTAGAATGTGAGGCACCTGGCTCTTATGTGGACGAAATTACTAAAGCTAAATGTGCACTTCAGGAATATGACGCAATACGCTACAGAGGTGCCCGTGTTCGATCGCGTAATAATCATACTTTACATTCTGAAGAACCCACACGTCAAACTTTACTTGATGAATACCGCAATGCAAAAAGCAGACTAATACCAGATATTTATTCGAACGGGTCTCTGGTCTCTAATACAAAGGAAATAATGTCGGAATTTGAGTTTTACTACACGGCATTGTTTAACGCCCCTTCTGATAAACAAAATGATAATGTGGTAAGACGCTTTGTATCCTTTGTAACCCCTTTAACTGAAGAAGAGTGTTCTGTCATTAGTGGTTCTTTCACTCAACAAGAAATAGAATTAGCTATTGACCAATTACCGATATCAAAGACGCCGGGTCCGGATGGCATTTCTGGCGAGTTTTATAAAGCCTTTAAATTCCTACTTTCTCCCGTGTTACTCAAGATTTTCAAACTTGCTTTTGATCTGGATACTCTTCCTCAGTCATTCACTAGAAGCCACACAGTGTTCATTCCAAAATACACCGACAGAGAGAAACTGCGATCTGTTGAAGGCTACAGACCTATTACACTGTCTAATGTAGACTATAAAATTTTTGCAAAGGTATTATCAAACAGACTACAATTTGCAATGTCTATTCTTATTGGTTCTCACCAAACCTGCGGCCTGCAAGGCCGCTCAATACAAACAAACATACACATCGCCCGTACAGTACTGGAACATTGTTCCAGTTCTTATGATCAGCTAGCAATGCTACAAGTAGACTTAGCTAAGGCTTTTGACAGGGTTCGTCATTCTTTTCTCTTTTCTGTTCTCGAGTATGCTAACGTAGGCTCCGTTATATTTAAAGGTGTGAAATTGTGTTATAATGATTGTTCAACTCGTTTGATTGTCAATGGTCACCTGTCCAAGCCTGTGTCAATTCATTCCTCTGTGAAGCAAGGGTGTCCCTTGTCGCCATTGCTTTTTGCCCTTTACTTGGAACCACTTTGTTTAAACGTTATTCACTCTACTAATATTCATGGTTTCAGTGTTTTTGGAACAGAGGTGAAAGTGCTGGCTTATGCAGACGACCTCGCTTTCTTTTGCACGGACAAGCCCAGTATCACAAATGTGGTGTCTAAAATAGAGGAATTTGGAGAAATTTCTGGTGCACGAATGAACCGTGCTAAAAGTTTGGGGCTTTGGTTTGGCTCATGGATATTTAAACCGACATATTTTGCTGGCATTGAGTGGACTTGTCAACCACCAAAATACCTGGGCGTTCCATTGGATGCCTATAAGTGCACATTACTGGAGAGAACGTGTACCAACCCTAAGACGCTATGCCCAAACATTCGTTCCACATAATCTCTCAGTCTTTGGCAGAGCTAAAGCGTGCAACTTATTTTTGGCAACAAAACTCTTCTATGTGCTGCAAATAATTCATTGTTCCAGGGTTTACATACAGCAGTTTCACCGAATATTTGCAACCTTTATTTGGTCATCATCTTATGAGCCAATGAGGCGTGACAATATTTTCAGACCGGTTAGTGCAGGTGGTCTTGGCCTGGTTCACCTTTATGTTAGACAATTAGTGTCTCGTTTCGTCTTTTTTCGAGACTGTTCTCATCCATTACTTCGGGCATTCTTGCAAGTTAATCTCGTCAACGTTTTACCAAATTTAGTAATTTCGACAAATTTTGCTTCACATCCATATTTGCAGGGATTCATGCGTGAAGTGTGCCTCTCAGTGCGTTTTCTTGCAGTGAGGTTCTCAAATGAGTACTTATTCTCTATCTCAAGGAAAAATCTGTATAAAGATCTAATTGATATGCTTTTTAAACCTCCGTTATACCGATCGCTGTACATCGGCTTACCTGGAGATGACGTCCTTACACGGGTCTGTAAAATGCCTATTCCTCCTCACACTAAAACATTCTTCTTCAAAGTGCACACTGAAACGTTACCTGTTAAAACCTGGTTAAATAGGAAAGGAATCTTTGTATCTTCGATAAACTGTCGTCTCTGTAATGTCCCGGAAACCATAGAACACTGTTTTATTGATTGCAAGGATGCCATATTGTTTTGGGACGTTCTCCAAAGGACTTTAAAAAAGGATTTTGATATAAATGCTTATACAATACGATATCTGATACAATCTCAATGTGACGATGTGCCTTTTGATATGCTCCTGCTTATGGCGTTGCACAGTTTATGGAAAACTCGCATGCTAGATCGGAATGCAGAACCAATTGTATCTTCTAGATCACATTTCATTCGGATGATTTCACAGCTGAAAGACTTTTATGATCAGAGAGACTCCCAACCAGACTGGTATCCGTTGTTGTTGAAGTGTATCCTTTTGCCTCACTTTTAGAGAACTCTTACTCGTAATAATTGTACTGTGAAGTGTTTGTTTTGTGCCTGTAGACGCGGCTGACTGTTTTGGCCGCTATGGAAATATCTTACGTATTCGTAATAAATACCATGAAAGAAAAAAAAAGCGTTTGTGGCGCAATGGGTTAAACGCTCGGCGATCTATCGTCGCGGACCGAGAGGTCGTGGGTTCGATTTCCAAATTTTGCATGTTTGTGGAACTTTTTCTTCTGGTTTCTTTCTTTGTATTATGTTCGTGTACATTGTAAGCTGACGTATTTCCGTGACGGAAATACGTCAGTGAAGTCTTGGTGGACCCCGGCATAAAACACTTTCGTGTTAAAAACAGTACCGTAATGCGCTCCTAATTGAAGCTACACACGTCATTCAGCGGCACCGGAAGTACTTGCGACAAAAAGGAGAACTGCGTCACCAAGGTAGGCCCATTTTCTGCACGGACAAAACATGGGTTAACGTCGGACACACGACGAATCGGGTGTGGGTCGACGAGAGTGCAAAAATGCAGAGCTAGCCAAGAGGTGCGGACTGTCTGTTGCACTGCAGAATACCAGCGGTAAGGGGACCCGACTGATTGTGATGCACTGCGGGGACGAGAACGGTTTCGTTCAGGAAAAGTATTTCAAGTGCAGGAGAAGTATTTCAAGCAAAAAAAACAGCACAGGAGACTACCACGAAGAAATGAACTGGCACCACTATGAGAAGTGGTTTCTAGAAACGCTGCTGCCGCGCCTACCCTCAGGCAGTGCGATTGTCCTCGTCAATGCACCCTACCACTCGGTGAGACAAAAAGTGCCGCACATGAGCAGCTTGAAAAGGCTGGCTTTCCGAGAAAGGCATTCCTTGGAATGAATATATGGTGAAAGCTGAGTTGGTGCGGTGAAAGTTGACTGCAACAAATACCGTATTGACTGCATTGCTGCCACTGCTGGACATATCGTTTTGAGACTGCCGCCATATCATTGCCAGCTAATACCCAACAGAACTGATTTCGAGTGACATTAAGCGGTTTGTGGCTTCCACAAACCAAGTCTACAAACTGAAAGAACTTAAAAAAGCTTTATTGCGGACGCCATCTCACTAGTGAGTGCACAGAAGTGGAAGAAATATGTTAAGCCTGTCATCGACGAAGAGGACAAGATGAGGGAAATGGACCACATTCTTTACGAATTCATTGACAACCAGCAACCGGTCGTTGTCAGTATCGGGGAGGCCACAAGCTCCGATGAGGATACTAGAATGAACGAGGAAGACTGTGGGTGCCAGGCATAGTTGTGAATTAAGGCACGTGTCCTAAAACTTGCGATGCTTACCGGACGCACATGAAAATTTACAAGGTGAATCCGGGTTAAATAAATACTTTTAACATCATTTCTTCTTAAACTCGCTAAATATCTGCACAGATGCTTTTTGGAAGGCACAAAGGGAAGCGCACAAGAATTGGGTTATCTGCAATGGGCGCCCAGCGATCTTCGGCAGCACGATAAATTATACTGAGCATGCACTGCGTTTTCTTTTGCAAAAAATGTCTAATTTGTACCGCTGCTCCATAATTAGTAACGTTAAAGTTGCCACACCTCCTCGAATTTCCGACGTAGTTGCTTGTTTTTTTAGCGTTTGTAGGTGAATAAGGCAGCCAAGAAAAAATTGGAGGACGCTTAAGCTTCGCCTCTAAGAATGGAACGCGATAGCGTTATCGGGCCCCGTTCGCATCGCATTTTTGTTTCAGTGAGCTTGGTCGCAACACAGAACGCGGGAAAGCCAGCTTATAAAGACCAAGCTTACATCGTTCTCTCTTAAAGTCGGCTTCACTTTTAAACAGAAGTGCATTGCTGGAAAGACGTTTTTGCAAGGGCAATATAAGTCATCTCCTTAACATGTGAAGGCCCTAGCACCTTTTTATTATTTGTTACTTGTTTGCTATTGCCCCGATGCGCGCGCGTGTCCGAAACGCATAGGCAGGCGAAGTCACAATGTTACCTACCGAGGATGCGGGCCCATCTGGATAGCATTTCCGCACGTAAATTACCCGAGCGCTTCACGTTGGTGTGGTAGAAATGCTGGAATAGAGGTTTGTGTTCGAGTTTCCTCGTAACAGAATTATGTTTTCGCGTACATTCAAATTACAATCCGACGCCATTGTGCCTGTAAGTTGCGGCTAAGTCGTACTTTATCGTTTTTCTGACGTATTTCTCTGTGAGAAATTCAATTTTTGTTCACCAAAACCTTACACCACTTGGAGGGCTTGAGTGTTCGGGGTGGTTGGGGATGATTTTTTTTCGGTCACGGACCCAGACATCCACGTCGACGCCGGATTTTCAGCGACACGGGGCCCTTAACACTATCGCGTTAGTAACTGCAATCGGCGTGCGTCGAAAGCACGGAGATCAGACGCCGTGAAGACGCTGAGCAGACGACGCAGCGCAGAGGAATACTTGTGCATGGGCTGGTCGCCCTTCCTGTTGGTTGAAGACCCGCTAGCCTCAAACTGGTGAAGGGAACTTCTAAGATGGAGTACAGATGTGATGCGATACTGTTGATGGGCGTGACCGACGTTATGCACTACCTATCTTAAGTGCAGTCATGCCGTCACAGCGCGCGTTAGCGATGGTAAAGCGGGACGTATCCAAACGAGACGTATAGTGCGATTCGCTATTTTTTATAGAAGTTCGTTACCATATATTCGCCCAATTAATATATCTTCGTTTTTGTGTGTGCACTGTGTTCTGCATTGGATAGACATATGTAATGCTCCTGCACAAACGACTAATTCAGAACAAACCTGCGAGAAGTGACCTGGCGAGTGAGAGTTGGCTGACGGCAACAAACGTCGTTGCCCGCAACGAGAGATTTGTTATGAACACGCCTGTTTTGTCGCCGACTATCGCACCTATCCTCGCGCGATAAAATGTTCCTGGGTGTGAACGCGAGTGTTCGAGCTTTTAACACACTGACAGCCCGAGTGGTCATGCCACTTGCTCACTCCTGGCGCTCGTAGCCAACAAGTCACGAATCCAATAGCTACCCCTGGGTGGCTCAAGCGCAGTACGAATGTTCTTTCTTGTTTTCACTTTCCCAAACTGCAATCTAACTGTGAGAAATGCCGTATTCGGAGTATCGGAATAATTTTGGCCACCTCCCTACTGAAAAACCCAGTATCCAGTGCCCAGTGCCATGCCTGATTATGGGCCCAGTGTCGCGCGCTGGATGCTGGGATGCTGGCAAGGCGCGGCATACTGGGAGGCGCTGGGTGCTGGTAGGAAATGCAGCTTTAGAGCGAGAAATACGTGGTGCCTGGCTACCTTATGTTTTTTTCGAATACAGAAACAGAGAGGGTTATAATGCAATAAAAAATAAAATAAAAAACCCACTAGGATTCGAACCTCCGCCCTACAGATCCCAATCCCAGTATCTTACCACTACGCCACGTTTTTTTTAGTGCCGGGACTTTCACTTTGTGGACACCAATTGCAACAATTTTTGCCAAAGACAACAATACATAATTATACATATACACATACTTTCAAAGTTGCATGCATCCATGTTGTGCGGTCAGTCACATTTTGGCTGGCACTGTCATGTCGGGTTTAACATTCTTTTAAAGTTGCGAGGGGCTCAATCCTCGTCAGCAAATCCGGGTTGCATTTCTGATCTTTAATTACATCGAGGAATTTGGAAACACCCTCCCGGAAAAGTGGTCGCGCAGGCCTTCGGTCAGGCTCACAAAAAACCTGCCATTCGAGCCCGCCATAAACAGTGGAGGCCATTAGCATAATGAGGTCCAAAGGCAGTCCGTCCTCATTTTCTACAGTTAAAAATGTAATACCTAATGAATTTAAGGGCAAATCTTTCTGCAGTGTTCTTTAAAGAACTTCCAGAAAATAAACCCCTTCCCAACAATGCCAAAAAACGTGATCTATTGTTTCCAGTTGTTTACATATAAGAGAGTTTGCTCCCCAAGGTAAATAAAAACCCTTTTCTTGTAAAAAGGCCCGTAGTGGCAAAGTCCCGGTATGTAACCTAAATAAAAGGGATTTTGTACGTGGCTGCACCTGCATTTGTTCGAACACGATTTAAAACGTCATGTCCCTGTCCTCCACTGTTTATGGCTCTGTACAATAGGAACCGGCATGATCATGTCAAGTGTGTCCCTGTATAATTTCTTCCGTGATACAGAAAAAGGTAATCATTAGAAAAACGTACGGATAAAAAACGGACACTGTCAACTACTTCCTTTAGGTACCCTCGAAGCGCACCAGGCATACTTAAATTGCTTACCACATAAGCCGGCAGATGTTTGCTCGGTCGCAACTGAGAGATTGTGCGCGGAAAGGGGTCCCGAACGTCTCGAAAGAATGTAAACCTGTTCACAAGCTGTTTAACGTAAAGATGTGACAGGCCTAGGCCCCCGTCTTTGACTCGCTAAAACAAGTTCATATGGCTGCATCTCTCCTATTCTGATGCCCAAATGAACACAGCAAAAACTCTGAATCTTTTGCACATTTATACGAGAACAGTATAAAATTTGCATGACGTACCATATTTTGCTCATTAAAAACAGTGGCTTTCGCAAACATTGACAGATAAGTGCCTTTCCAATTAGTTGTTTTTTCCTTGATTCGCTTAGCTTCTTCAAGCCAGTAGTCCTCATTACGACGGTAATGTTCGAGTGGTACGCCCAAGTATTTAGCTGGCGATTTAATCCATATAATGTTGGCGAACGTTTCCGGTGTTGACTGCCATTCACCATGCCAAAAACCCAGACACTTATTCCAATTTGCTGTGCTCCCTGTTGTGTTTCCAAAATGTTTAACAATGGTGGTTACTTCTGTAATGCTTTCTTTCGACGTACAACACACCGCTACATCATCTGCATATGCTAAGAGTTTCACTTCGGCTTCCATAAGTTTGAAGACCATTTTGCTACTGTTCTGAATGATTGCCAAACAAAAGCTTTGTAGATAAATGGCAAACAAAAGCTGGCTCAGTGGACATGCCTGGCGAACGGAACGCTCTATTTTAATGGGGGCCCCCAGTGTCTTATTTATAATCAGCCATGTTGAGCACTTCCGGTACGCCAGAGATACCCCATCAGTGATGACTGATCCTACATTCACATGTTCAAGAACTAACAACAAAATATCATGTGGGACAAAATCAAAAGCCTTTAGAAATAAAATATAGATTTACCACTATGCCACGCCGATTCGTGATTACCGATTCATATCTTGCCATGTCAACGCGCACACAAAGTTGCAGCTTTGCACAGACGTCTCGCTACAGTCTAGGCACTCTAGTCTCGCACAGACATGGTAGATGCGATATCGCCTTCAACTAAAACTTACGCCTCTATCAGAACGATAAAGATGTTGTCCGTATTGCATAGTAAGCCTGGAAGTGTTAAAACACTGATTTGCTTTTGCGATTGGTATATTAACTACGAAAAAACCCTTAAATGAACCGCCGACCCGGGATGTTGTACGCGATGTTTCGGCCGATTTTGACAGCCGTTTCTTATTCTTCGTGCAAAGGTAATGCAACATTTCTATAGCTCGACAATGCTTTTCAATCGACACGTATATTTAGTCACATATCTCAGTCAGAGAAGCGCTCGGTTAATGTAGCGGGCAGCCTTCGGCGACAGCACATATAGGTATGTTTAAAACGCGCCATATCGGGGATCATCGCTTGTTCTACTGACACTGTAGACACAAAAAATTGTCTGTTTAGAAACACCGATGGGAAAGCTGAACTACAGAGTGATTTATCCTCGTTAGACTTGTTGATTCATCAGCCCAGACGGGTCGATAGAGTAGACGGACTCGGCGGGTACGGTAGGCCTGACCTTTGGTGGAAGCGAACGATCTCGGTGTGGGTGCCTGGCGAATGCGAAAATGTTTGTATTTGAGCTTTAGAACCTTTTAACTATTATTCTTAGTACACCGGGGAAAGTGGAAGCGCACGAATCGCCGCAGCTTTGTTGTCGGTGCGAGAATATCAATCAGCGGCAGGCTTCTTGAGGTCCGTTCGAACACGTCTGAACGGCTGCTGGGTTTCGTGTCGACTGTACAACACTGCCACAACTCGCAGTCATCGCTTGCGTACAAACTACTAGAAAACGAGGCGTAATCTGCGTTTGCGTAATTTCGTTCGCGAATACAGCTATCCGCACAGTCAAAAGGAAAATGTACAAAGCGAAAGGGATCTGAAGTGTCGCATAAGCATGGGCTAGCTCACGCACCTTTATTCCAAGCTGCAACAGCGCCAACACGAAAGAGACATTCATGATCCCTAATTATAGCGCTATTTAGGACAGGAGTATGTTGTTTGGACAGGAGATGTCCATAAAATTGTATCAAGCGTTAAATATTCAACAGCGCCTATACTCCGGCAGTGCGGCACAAACGAAACCAGCGCAGTCTCCAGTACGAGCCAGCGAACTCTAGCGACAACCAGTGCGTGTACAGCGCACACCAGTGCGCCCCAGCGTCACAGCGTCTAGTCCAGTGTGACCCAGCTCTTATTCAGCGATCTCACCAGTGTCGCAGTCAATCCTAGTGACTCCCAGCGTGCGCCAGCGTCCCCAGTGCCATTCAGTGTCAAAAAATGCACTGGTTTCACACTGGAAGGCACTGGAAGCCGCTGGTTTTTGCAAAAGGGCTGGTGCACTTGGAGAGATAACTGAGATGCGAAGGGCAGGTAGGCTAGCAGGGAGGTTAACCAGAAAATAGATATTCAGTTTGCTACTCTGCACTGGGGAAAGGTAGTAAACTGTACCTAAATCTGCACATATATGTGCACCAAATCAATGGACGCGTTTTTACAAGTGGCCGAGATACAAGCCACGACACCGGTCTCAGTAGTTGAACGCCATATCAGTAAGCTAATGTGGATTGTGCAGTACAATTTAGGCAGCTCGAACAATCAATAGTAGCACTGTTTTATACCGCAACCCTTACACCTTGCACCATGCACTTCAGCTAATTCACACATTCTCCCGGCTCAAAGAAACACCGGACGGATGGACACAGTGTAGAGTGGATAAGCTCGTAAACAACATTCGTAAGCCCACAAACACAACAGGCTATAGCCACGCTATTAGCGCCTGCATCAGTTGACGTTATCGGCCCCAGAATAAATTTTAGCGCCTCAGTGACAAACGTATCAAGAACAATATAACATGGAAAACGAAGGAATCGGTGTGTCCCAGCCGAGTTTCTAGCCTGCGCTCCCTTTCCCTCCCCCCCAGCGGACACTTTACAGGTGCAAAAACAACGTTTAGACGTTACAAATCACTGATCGGGGCTTTTCATGGAACTCGCGTAGTGCCGTCTTCACTACCTTTCCGAGCCGCCTCTAAATTTTTGCAATAGGTCGCCACTCCGCCCCGCCACTACCTCAAAATAAAGATTTTTGATAATGACACCGTCAGCCCAGCGGGCAGAATGGCGCAGCCCTGACGAGTGGCAATATAGCCTGGCCTACTAGAAAAAAAATGTCAGAAGTTGGGCAGTTACATCTCGGCAGTGGCGCTAAGTGCGCGTGCTCTAGCGAACTGTAAGAACTAGCCATAGATGCTCATGCTGGAGAAATCAGTGAACATGCGCAAGCATTGACAAAGCCCGTGTATGACATACTACACTCCAGCGAACACTTGCCCACACTTGCAATGTAACCGTTAGCAAGAAGGCATTCACATTGCGCATGCATTTGCGTGGCGACAGGCCAAACTGGGCACATATGGTTCGTAGCGATTCTGTTTCTTACGCAATGCATGTTACATAGCGTCTCATAGCGCATATTGGGAGCACCACGAAGTATGTGATGCACGGAGGAACATCGAACGCCAGTAGTTGTCCTTTAACGAATCCTTCTGGGTTGTCAATGCTCAGGAAATTAGATTCAGCCATGTATTACGTATTTATAGCCTTCGTTTACTTACGAAGGCCATAGATTTGGAGACAGCTTTCTCCGAACGTATTTTGAATTCACATTAAAATAAACTGTTAACGAACATATTTAAGAGTGCTCTTAGGCGGTTGGCGCTGTGCTCTGTCTTCACAACGAAGAACTGTTTATAACAAAACAATTGAAAAATTACAGGCCCTTTATTGTATGTGCGTCTATACGGTTTCAGAGCAAGACTAATTGCTTCAATTGTCCCGTCCGCTTTGTGCTGCGTCGTGTTCGCTACTAGAAGCAAGAAAACAGTTGCTGCGCTACGACCTTCGAAATTTCGACGCGATGCGTTGGCGTACCTCGCGTACGTAGATACTTCCATATCGCGTTCGATGTGAACCAATAGATAGACGGGATTCCACAGCAAAGGCCGAAAGTTTTGCATCACCCTGCGGTGTATGCTGCCAAAGAAAAAAAAAACATATATGCAATAGAACGACTATTGTATCAAGCTGCATTAGTGCTTTACAATTATGAAATAGCAAGTGGTCTCTCGTAACATTCGGAATGCAGCATACAGCATCAGCTTATGAAATTGAGGGACCTTACGTGGGAATAAATCTATTTTTTTCTCACCTTCAGTCGGTTCGCTTTCTTGGCTGGGAAGTTGATAGCGGTGCACTCGGCTTCCTCGAATGGCTTCTGATCCAAAGGACACCGGCCCCTCGCACCCTGAGAGCTGGTTTCATGGCAGGATTGGCACAAAAAGTGTGAGCATGGCATTTTTACCGTCTGCTTTGGAACTATGCCACAGAGCCCACAAACACGCGAATTCCACACCTCCTCGACAAACCGCGTTGGTCTCCAGTTGGCGCCGGCGACGACGTGATCGCGGAAACAGTGCACCCATCTTCGTCCCGGATCCGGCATGAAGGCGTTTGCCAGCAGTGATCCAGCGGAGTGAATTTTGACCAAGATTATCTATGCCTTTTTAGTGGTCCCGTACATGCGGCTATCATAGTAAAAAAAACAGACAGGTTGGCATTTCTGCTTTGTCACGTATTTTGTCAGCGTAAAAGATTAGCTGACCTCGACCGGAGCTATTTGCAAAAACATGACACGACTGTGCAAGTTGCACTGCATATAAGACACGTACAGTGACATCGAAGCATAAATAATAAACGGAAACGTACGTTGCGCACTAGCAACTGATGACTGATTCGATTGATGCCGGCACACGTGTAACCAGTTTACAGTTAGCAGAAGGGACACGTGTGCATAGCCGCACGGCATAAAGTACTTCATGCCCTAGTAATGAACGTGAAACGAGACAGGGCACACAGAGCGCGTGTCTTGAAAACATGGTGCGAATTGGCATCCCGGACGGAACGTCTGATTCAATTATTTTCCAGCGTTTGCACCCAAAAGCGCCGAAAGTGCTCTGAAATACGTAGGTGTCGCCAAAACGTTCAGGTATGAAGGAATAACCCACAGTTGCTGTCCAATGACACTTCTAGGATGCTTTAGGAGGTGATTATTTGTGACACTATGTTGCAGTATGTGTGACAGATGGCACTCTCCTCGCCATCGTACCTGACCCGCAAGTGGGAGCCAAATTTAATTTCAAGCGCCAGTTCCTCGTGGACACGTTAGGAACCCCTTGCAGCGTCTGGGACCACCTCTGGACGCTTCATTCAGAGGCGCAGCGTCTCAAACGACAGTAAAGCGTTCTCGAATAGAGCCCTTACCTTTGCATCCCGAAAGAGCTTTGCGCACACGGGCTTTGCCTCGCGCGAGAGCAACGTGATTAGAACAGGGTTCAGCGTTCACTCTTTGAGTCGTGCGCTTGCAGCTCTTAGACGAGCGAAAAGGGAAGCTTCGAAAAAAAGGTAATCTTAAGCACAGCAACATGATGACTGTTTTGATATGTGCTTAAACATTAACGACAAGTCTACACAGTAATGCACAGTGTGGATAATAGATAGTGTTGTGTTAAGCTCTGAATTCAATCTCGGTCGACCTAGCAACGAGGCGGGCCTCTCCATAATAACTACATGCATTTGTGTGAGGCCTGGTGGCCTTCAAGTTCAATAAATAACGATTACTCGTTTAATCCTTATTTCTAAAGCGAAGCTTTCTATGTGTCTCTAATTCGTCCGTGAGCGCCGAAAACGCACTCCAGGAAAGCCAACTTACACAATGGAACTATCTGCGCATCTGCGCACACACTCGTTGAACACTACAGTTTACATTCGCAGTTGTACCGATAAGAACAACGGGAACTGCAACGCCACGCTATCCAGACGAACTGTATATATCTGCATTCCATTACGCGCGACACGCAATGCATTCCCGGCCGTCACCGAGGGTACGCCGCGAGTGCAGCGCACGGCTGAAGAAGAGGCTGCCGTACGCGAACTTAAGCGCGAGCGCGATCGTGCCCGTAAGGCCGATCCCGTGTATCGGCAACGGCATGCCGTCCGTGAAAGTGTATGTGCGTGTAATCAACGGCTACATGATCTAAAATAAAGACTATGCAACATAACGAAATGTGTCTTCATTTAACTTCAACGTTCAAAAAACACAATCCTAAACAAGCAATCCAATCACATATGCATCGCATCGGGTCGCTCAGCATTTTTTGGGTTCGTTGCATGGTCGTTGGCTTTGGACTTTGATTCAGTTTGCATGGGTGAAAGCTTCGCGTTCAACCATCTTTCTGTAAAAAAGGGGCTTGGCTTTTTCTGAGTAAAAGCGAAAGCCTAGGCCATCGTTCATTGCTATTGATGGGTGCAAGTTAGCAAGGACTGGGGTGGAATATGGTACAAGGTGAGAGCCGTTGTATCGATATATGTCGCCATGTTGGTTAACACAAAACATTTGCGTTGAGTTGGAGAGGAAATAGTGTCGCCCAAGAAAACGAAATAGTCTATTTGCCTAACGCACATGCGCAGTGGCGCTGACGCAATATCTTTGGCGCTGCAAAACCTTTTGGGCCTGTATTCGAAAACTATCTAATCTCTTCAACAAGAAGTATAATGTCTCAATGACATTACCTGGGAACGCTAGCTCTCACATGGAAAAAAAGGCGAGAACACTCGTTGAGCCATCGTACGGTACCACACGAACCATCGCGCGGTGGCACCATACCCCCGCGCCGTGGTAAATACCATAGTGCAGTATTTTCCGCTACCTCAGGCGGCAATATTTGCGGAATGGGCTAACAAAAACGGTGAGGCAATCACGAGAAATCACGGTCAGTCCCCCAAAATGCTAAGTGCCTTAAAAGCTCCTTACGTCATATTTAGCATTCGGCGCCACTGGAATTTGGAAAACTGCGCTGCTAAAGGTCAGGGCCCATCTGTACACGAAAATAAGCTGAAAATGGTATTCTAAGGCCTGCGACTTCCCTTGACACTACATGCCTGAAAGCCTTGCTCCCTTACAGTGTGTAGAAATGTTTAGCGTCCTCCATATTGCTCCCTCGCAAAATGGAATCAAAGAAGGAATTTTAAATCGTTTTTTAAAAGGTAGTTTACATGAGGGAAGCCTCCCTTAAGCGTAAACAGTGTTCTACTTCTTATTCCGTCTCATTTTTAATTTTTTTACACATGCGTTGAAAGTAACGGATAAATGAGAGATATATTGTTCAAATGTATCTTTTTTTGTAGTATTAGACATTTCCAGAGTGCCCCTGAAATTCTTCAGAGCGATATATTAGACGATTTGTTCGTCTCGTTGACCACAATGTCCTGTCGCGCGGCAAGATCGCCCCCGACATCTCACTCTGGAAGCGGGACCAGAGGACTTCGACGGCTTCGGCTGCAGAGTGTCCTCGCTTACGTTCGTTTTCCCATCAACTGGAAGTGAAACTGAAGAGGAAGCCCGCGAAGCGCCACTGTCGTCGGCACTGGTGACGGCATCCGTTTTGCTCTTCGCTTGTGTCGGTATACGTGTTCGCGAGAGAATTTGGGTGACCGTCGGAAAGTATATTCATACCGCACAAAAGAACTACCTGCGCCGTTGCACAGCACGTCGGTGATCGGTCGCCGCGAAGCTATCGCATTTTCCTTGTCTCTATTCAATACACTTTTCTGGTTCTCCGCGCGGCCGTGCTTGGGGCATTCCCCACTGTGCCACGATATGCAAGTGGCTAGTGAAGCCCCACCCACAGTTTTGCCAAAGTCGGAGTGCGTACGGCGTCGACTGCTTTGGAAGCCCCTTCTTAAAAATGATGTAAAACTGAGGCTTTCCCCACTTCTTTCATGCCCATTATGCGAGGGAGCAATATGGAGGACGCTGAACATTTCTTCGCCAGTCTAAGGGAACTCGGCTTTTTCAGCTGCGGTGGTGAGAGTTTGCGTACGGCGCGGACCCAATTCTCTATGCTCGTAATGCTCAAACTTTTCTCAGCCAAGTTCTGAGAAAAACAACTAGCTGCCACGCAAATCTATACAGCTTATTTTTTTTCGTCCTTTCTGGTGTGCTGAAAAGGACGAATAGAATAAATTCAAAAAGGCATGCACATTTCTCTGCTTGGTCAGGGTTTGGAGTATTTAATTGACGTGTTCATGTGCACGTCTTGTGAATGCGTACTTTGACATCAATTATGTTTCACTGCATATTAAAGAAAGCACCTAACTAATGTCAATTTTTTTCTTCTTCCTAGTCCTTAGTGCTATCAACCAGCAAGTTATACCTGGCACTAGAAATGAACCACATGCCATTTGATTCACTCAGTTTCAATCCAGAAAATGTACACTGGTGGAAGGCATGCATGATGAAGTGCGTATGTGCAACATTGTGTTGCATGCAGAGAGGCATGAGAGCGTGATTTGGAAACCAACTTAGCATTAAAACACTCTGCAGTAACTTGTTCTGAATTACACTTTCAAAAATAAAGAGCAATTTCAATAAACGACCACATGTCTTATTGCATTTTTTAACTCACTGAGTCCTGTCCTACCTTATGAGATTTCTTGTTCCACGAGGTCGAGGGGTGTGAGTTGCTTTGAAGCTTCTACATTAGATGTGCTTGCAGTACTTGGGACAATTTCTCTAAACAAGTATGTATCAGGTAAACGTGAACTCTTGCAAAACATGGCACACATATTGTTGTTTTTGTCTTTGAAATGTTATTCAGAAAAGCATATTTTATAGCTTCAGTAAATCATTCATTGTGGCCGCATCAGCTGATACGTTCTGAGCTTGACCATCAATTTCATGGTAGCTGCTTTGGAAAGCTCTAGTATTCAGTGCTTATACTGCTTATTTTCAGGTATGTTCACACCGTTCAAGTCACTAAAAAAGCCAGAGGCCACGTTGTTAAGACAGGGACCTGGGCATCATGAAAAAATGCGATAAGAAACGTAGCAAAAACAAGCACTCACAAGCAAATGTTTATTCTCAGAGGGATGCAACAATAATACAGCCCATCCAGCGGATGTACAGAAACCAGATAATAGCCACAATAACTAAGCCTACTCATATGTCACAGCCATCTTAATCAAAAATGACATTTAACTCCAGCGTATGCATAATGAAGCCTTGCCAATTATGCCATTTTAGTAGAGCTACTGCCCAGTACTGCTGTGTTCCTTAATGGTCGTTCACATTTGCAGGCAGCGGTAGGTGTAGCGACATGCATCATTCGTGCATCACTCATTCTGGAGCATACACACCTTGCTTGCAAAAAAACGAGCCACAATCTAGCTTTCTGACATTCTAGGCGATTAATTTGAGAGAAGGCGTTTCCAACCGCACCAA
>NC_051158.1:60717501-60742734 GCF_013339745.2 Dermacentor silvarum | reverse complement strand
GGCACGTTGCTTTGGCAAGGGTGAATATCTGTTATTGAGATGCACCGTTATGTAGTTAAAAATTAAGAGCCTGCTTAAGGAACGAAAAAACATTTTCGCATTGGTGAGAATATGATCCCCACATGCGCTGAGAAGATAACTACGAGTCCTTCAGGTTTTGTAACCATACATCTGCTTCTACTTACTCACGACATTTTAGTGAATACCACTGTTGAGCAGGTACATAAATAAAGGTAAATTGAAAGACACAGACTAATATTTGGATTTGTCTAGTTTTTGCAGATGCTTTTATGAGGTCAACAGTATTGTTGAGCTACCAGTTAAAGTGTTAAAGTCAACAAAGCGGTGATGCCGATCACTATGTGGCGCGAGATAGTGAGCAGGATTTATTATGGCCACATGGGGAAAATATGCGGATCCCACGTGCTGTGGGAATTGATGTAAGCGAAGCTTTCTATGTTGTTTACTTTGATTGACGATGATTAGCGGTGATGTTGATGGCGGATGGGTAACTTCTTGAGCGTTTAGTCCGATACGAGAGTGGTGAGTTGATCTTATACGTCACCTTGCGTGCACCACTGCTGTTTGTCCGCTCAGTAAAGAAAACACAGGGAGATGCGTTTGGTTGAGGTGCTGTTGTGCGCCATTGTTCAATCTCCGAGATGGTTGAGCATTATCATTGCCTCACATTTCACATCGCATCGTGGCAGAAATATTAAACTTTTATTGAACTATGGGGCTGTATGTGCCAAACCACGAGCGGATTATGAGGCACACAATAGTGGCAGGCTCCGGATTAATTATGACACACTGGCACACCTACCGTAACAAAAATCGTTAGGCTGAGTGCAGTCTTTTCTAGGTATGGTATACCGCTAGAAGTATGCACCGGCAATGGCCCACAGTTGAGCAGCTGAATGTTGTCTATTTTTCGCAAAGGACTACAAGTTCAAGCACGTAATGTGGAGCCCAAGGTTTCTAGTGTGATTCTCCTGGCTGCGAAAGGCGTCCTCATAGGTAAAATGATCGTTGAAAAAGTACTGAAAAAAAACTACTTTTTCATGGGTCTTCCTAACTACAGGTCCAAAGACGGAAGATCCCCGGAAGAGCTACCTCAAGGACGGCTACCGAGAACCGCAATACCGAACTTCAACGACGCTTCACGAACGAATGTCCAGATGATGATGATGATGATATGGGGTTTAATGGCGCAAGGGCCAATAATGGTCAAAGAGCGCCAGGCCAGTGTTAATGAGTTTGAATTGAAGCGATGAATTACGAGTGGTGGATATGACGTGGCTGTAATGGGGCCTAAGAATAGTCACTGTAAAGTGCATAAAATCTACAGGTAATAAGATTATGGAAATGACTGATGGCGTGTGCTATGGGCATGAAGTATGCATTGCGAATAAATATTACTATTTGCAAAGTATGTCCGATGCGAAAATTGGCATGAAGCACTATTGCCTCAACAGAGCCCTTGAACATAAAGGCCTGGAGGCATGTGCTATACTGAGCACTATCGCAAAAGCATCCTCTGGCGGGAGGATGTGCTACGAATATCTAGAGCTAATCACATGTAGTACCACGTCATTCAAAAAACCTAGGACGGCTTTGGTATTAAAAAGCGGTTCTTTGCCAAGAAACATACTGGCATGGAGAGGGATATGGTAGCGGTATGCAAGAGGAAAATGTTTCCTTCGCTCTGATTCGGCTTCCCGGCACTCCAAGAGGACATGGAGGACGGTCAGCCTCTCACCACATCGACCACAGGTTGGAGGCTCGTTACCAGTCAGCAGAACATTGTGAGTACCATATGTGTGTCCTATTCTGAGACGGCAGAACAGGACATCAGTTCGTCGTGTTTTAGTTTTACAGGGCCAGAAACCTAACTGTGGCTTAATCAAGTGGAGCTTATTATTTGTTTCACTCTCCCACATGCGTTGCCAGTGGTTTCGCAGTTTCGTTCGCAAAAACGGCTTGAGATCTGTGGCGGGAATAGTACTGCTAAGATTGGTAGCTTGAGATGTAATTGATGTGGCCATTTGGTCTGCAAGCACACAACCTTCGATGGATCTATGACCAGGAACCCAGCATATTGTCACATGTCTACTAGATGAGTAAATATTGCACAAATATGAGTAAAGTTCAATGAAAACAGGATTTTTGTGTTTCCTTAAAGACATTGGTGCCTTTACGACACTTAAGGAGTCCGTGAATATTATTGCCTTAAGTAGTTTTAGTTTCTTAATGTGTTTAACCGCAGACAGTACTGCATAGGCTTCTGTAGTGAAGATACTTGTATAAGGGTTCAATACGTCTGATTCAGAGAAAGATGGACCGACAGCCGCGTAAGATACGCCAGCATGGGACTTTGATGGGTCGGTGTAGAATTCAGAGCAACAGTACTTCGATTGGAGTTCACGGAAATGTATTGCGATTTCGAGTTCAGGAGCGTGCTTTGTGACCTCCACAAAGGATACATCACATTCTATCACCTGCCACTCCCAGGGTGGTAAAAGCTTACCTGGAGGCCCAACATTCACAGTGTTCGAGAAGTGGGAACTCCATTTCTTCGCTAAGTTCGCTCACACGCAGTGAGAAAGGCCGTCTCACAGAGGGTCTATTTTGGAAGAGTGTAGTACACGTCAAATCGTTAACGGTTTGAGAACATGGATGTTCATGATTAGAGTGAACTTTGAGGAAGTATGTGAAGCTGATGTAAGATCTCTGGAGATGAAGTGACCATTCATTCGATTCTGCATATAGGCTTTCAATAGGGCTTGTTCTGAAAGCGCCGGTGGCCAGGCGGATACCTAGATGGTGAACGGGATCCAGCATCTTTAGCGCACTTGGCGCAGCAGCACCATAATCCAGTCGCGATCGAATGAGGCTCTTGTAAAGATTCATTAAACATTTCCTGTCGCTGCCCCATGATGTGTGAGATAAGATCTTCATGAGGTTCATTGTTTTTAGGCATTTTGCTTTGAGATATTTTATGTGGGGCATGAAAGTTAGCTTAAAGTCAAGTATGATGCCTAAAAACTTGTGTTCTTTGTTCACAGGTATTTGCTGTCCATGCAGTTCTACACAGGGATCTGGAATCAGGCCTCTCTTTCTTGTGAAAAGAACACAAGAACTTTTGTGGGGGTTAACTTTAAACCCGTTTTCCTCTGCCCACTTCGTTACCTTGTTTAAGCCCTGCTGTACCTGTCTCTCACACACTGCGAGGTTACATGACTTGAAGCCTATATGTATGTCGTCTACGTAGACGGAATAAAAAATAGCCGGTGGTAATGAGGCACGGAGTGTGTTCATCTTAACCATAAACAGCGTGCAGCTGAGCACGCCTCCCTGGGGTACACCAGTTTCCTGTATGAATGGGCCTGAAAATACATTCCCGATTTTGACGCGGAAGGTACGATTAGACAAATAGCTTTGTATTCGGCTTAGGATATTGCCATGGATGCCTATTAGCGCCAAGTCTCTCAGGATTCCGTAACGCCATGTTGTGTGGTACGCCTTCTTCATATCGAGGAATACCGATAAGAAAAACTGTTTATGTACAAATGCGTCTCGGATATTTCCTTCAATGCGCGCAAGATGATCAGTTGTGGATCGGCCTTCTCTAAAGCCACACTGATAGGGATCAAGCATTTTGTTCAGTTCAAGGAAATGTATGAGGCGTCGATTAACCATTTTTTCAAATAGCTTGCACAGGGAACTTGTGAGCTATGGGACGGTAACTTGCCGCCAAGGAAGGATCTTTACCCTGCTTCAATACAGGGACCACAATCGCTTCTTTCCATGCGAATGGAAGATATCCGGCAGCCCAAATAGTGTTGAAAAGTGCGAGTAGTGTCAGTTGTGTATCGGAGTGTACGTTCTTAGTCATGTAATACATGACTCTGTCGGGTCCCGGTGCAGAGCTCTTACATGCGATCAAGGCAGCTCTCAACTCGGCAATATTAAAAGGACGGTTATACGGTTCGTTCTGTCGGCATTTGCGTACAAATGGCTTGCATTCTTCTATCTGTTTGTATTTAAGGAAGGATTTCGAATAATGGATTGAGCTTGACACATGCTCAAAGTGCTCCCCAAGACAGTCTGCCTGGCCCTGCAAGGTATTCCCTTGGTCATTAACCAGAGGCAACGGATGAATTTGTTGCCCCTTTAGCTTTCTTACGCCATTCCACACTTTTGCCTCCTGTGTGTAGGAATTTATACCCGAGATAAACCTCACCCAGCTTTCTCTCTTTGCCTGACGTCGTGTCCGCCTTCCCTGCGATTTAATCTGTTTAAATTGAATAAGATTTTCTGCATTTGGCGATCTACACAATATGCTCGATACCTTATTTTGCCTTTTTCGCGCCTGTCGACAGTCTTCGTTCCACCAGGGAACACGTCTTTTACGTGAGCTACTATTCGTTTGTGGGATACACTTTTCAGCAGCATCAATAATAAAAGCGGTAAAATATGCAACAGCATCGTCGATACTAAAATTGTTTATAAAATCTCGTGGTAAATAATTTGATTCTTTAAAATGCTCCCAGTCAGCAGATGCTAATTTCCATCGAGGAATACTCTGAGGGTTATCATGCTGCGTTAAGTTTAAAGTTACAGGGAAGTGGTCACTTCCAAAAGGATTTTTGATGACATTCCATTCAAGGTCAGGCAGAAGGGAAGCGGATCCAAGTGCAAGATCTATCGATGAATACGAATCGTGTTGGGGATTGTAATAGGTCGGCTCCTTCTTATTAAAGAGACAGGCACCAGAGGTCAGAAGAAAATTTTCAATGAGTCGACCTCTCGCGTCGCATCGGGAGTCTCCCCACAAGGTGTTGTGAGCATTAAATCACCCACGAGTAGGTAGGGTTCCGGCAGTTGATCTATGAGGTTATAAAAATCTGTTTTGATGAGGTGATAGCTTGGGGGTATATATATGTATATATATATATATATATATATATATATATATATATATATATATAGAGAGAGAGAGAGAGAGAGAGAAGAAACAGTTACCAGCTTATTGAAAAGAACTACCCTAACTGACACCACTGCCTCAAGGGGTGTTTGTAAGGCTACATGATGACAAGCTACAGACTTGTCTGCAGCGATTGCTACACCGCCACACGAGGCGTTATCCTCGTCACGGTCTTTCGGAAGATGGTGTACTGGCGAAGAAAGTTTGTTTGTGAATGTTTCAGATGTGTCTCTTGAACACACAGCAATTTTGGATTATATTTATGTAGGTGTTCCTTAACGTCATCGAGGTTGTGGAGAAGACCCCTGACATTCCAATATAGTATTTGTGTATCCATAGTGGGAGTGTGTTGTGCTGTGTGTTTAAGAGGGGAAATCTATGTTAGCCCACAAGGCCCTTTCCGGGCCCCGTGATGCGGGGTTTGTCTTTTTTGGCGCGCTCCTGAGAGCTGCGCCGATCATTCGGCGTCTGAGACGTCGGTGGGCTTTGTAACGTATCCATCACCTCCGCCGAGGCGCTGGATGCCCGCTCGCGGCGCACGCTCACGGGTGTTTCGGGCTTCTCTGCACGAGCAGAGGCCCTAGGTGTCGTAGAGCCCGCAGGCACGGAGGACTGCTGGCTCTTCTTGCTGGATGGCGGAACAGCACTAGCTGATTCTGCAGTGGGGGCGGGTGGCGCTACCGCCGGGCCACTTTGCGTGGTTCGAACGGCCGCCGAGAACCGTTGTGGCACTGCCCCCTGCCATGCCACTTCGGAGAAAGAAGGCCCCACAAATGAGAGGCGCTTTCGTGCTTCTTTGAAGGGAATGTTTTCTTTTACTTTAAGTGTTATAACTTCTTTTTCTTTTTTCCATGAGGGACAGGAGCGTGAATATGCCGGGTGTTCACCCTCACAGTTGGCACAGTGGGGTGGGTCGTTACAGTTGTCCGCAGGGTGGTCGTGTGATGCGCACTTTGCACAGGTGGTACGGCCCCGGCAGCTCTGAGAGCCGTGACCGAATCTTTGGTACTTAAAGCAGCGTCGAGGGTTCGGAATGTAAGATCTGACATTTATTTTCATGTGACCTGTTTCAATTTGTTCAGGGAGCGTGCTAGTACAAAAAGTAAGTATAAGGTGTCTTGTAGGAATTTCCTTGTCGTCTCGCCGGATCTTGGTTCGCTGCACATTCGTCACGTGTTGCTCTTTCCAGCCCTCTAGGAGCTCTGCCTCAGTCAATTCCAGTAGGTCTTGATCTGATACTACCCCTCGTGTACTATTCCTAGAACGATGAGGGCTTACAGAAATTTGGGTGTCACCAAACGAGACAAGTTTTGGCAGATTTTCGTGCTGTGCTTCGTCACGGATTTCGAGGAGAATGTCACCACTGGCCATTTTCGTTACTTTGTAACCAGGTCCAAGAGAGTCAGTCAGGCATTTAGCAACTACAAAAGGTGATACTGTTCTTACAATTTTATCGGGGGATTCACTGTGAATCACGTGGAAACACGGAAAAATTTTGGTGGTCTTAGCGAAAAAGTTGAAAGATTCATCGGTGCGCCCTCTTTTTATGAGAGGGCGATCAGGGAGTTTAGGGTATGAGGAAGCCATACAAATTAGCGTGATTTCGGCAGCGGTGCCAGCCGCTCACCGCGGAGCCCAACAAGGGGACGTGACAGGGTTGTTATGAACAATACCTGCCAACGCCAGCTGTACACAACCACTATAACCTAATATGATATAACCAAGGTTGGCTATCTCACACAAGGTTAACCCTAGCTGCCTGGAAAATCAGAATATAAGAAGTAAGAAGGAGACAGGAAAGATTGAAAGTGAGAGAAAAAGACGAAGATTGAAGAGGAGGATAGGAAAAGGCAACTACCGATTTCCCCCGGGTGGGTCAGTCCGGGGGTGCCGTCTATGTGAAGCCGAGGCCAAAGGGGTGTGTTGCCTCTGCCGGGGGGCCATAAAGGTCCGAACACCCGGCATCGGCTCAACCCCCAGGATCCCCCTTTCCCCAGACACGGCTCAGCCGCGCACGGCTACACGCGGGAGGTTCCAACCCTCATGTGCTCGGGTCCGTGGTGGCGCAACTCACCAAACGCCTGCTTGCGCAGACGCCCCTGCGGGGACAAGCATACTCCATAAGTGGCCGGATACCTGATTTGTAAGCGACTACTTTAGTATTTAAAGGAGCTGTGCGCAAAGTACGCCGTAAGTAGCCCAGCTTCTTAAGTGCTTTGTTGCAAATATAATTTATATGATGAGACCAAGACATGTTATTAGTAAAATAAAGACCCAGGTATTTATATTCGGACACTCTTTCCAGTGCGCAACCGTTAAATGCATAAGAAAATGTGGATGGAAACAAACGCCTACAGAATGACATGTACACGGATTTCTTGAAATTTATAGTCATTTGCCAGGTTTTACACCATTGACATGGTGTAATGTTGTTGTTCAGGTGTCGGTAGTCAACACAAAAGGGCCAGCTGATGTTGTGCATTTCTTGAAGTCAAATGCTCTTGTTAACTACGTATTTTTTGTTGATGTGGAGGACTTGTTTTATTCGGTACCTCATGATAAATTGTTTGTTGCCGTCAGAGTATGCATTGAAAGGAATGGCGAAATAGCATTTCAAAACTCCGCTGGGGTTGCTGTAGACAGCTTCATGTCCATCCTCGAATTTTATTTGCAGGCCACCTTTATATCTTTTAACGATGACTTTTACATTCAAAGGAAAGGTATTTGTATCGGTTCCTGTGTCGCCCCGATCCTATGTGATATATTTTTAGCGGCTATTGACAATACCCTCAATCATGAATTTTCTAACCAAGGGGTACTCAAGGCTTTTAGGTATGTCGACGATTTTTTAATTGTTTTATCCAAACATATAACCTTGACCAACACGGATTCTGTGAATAGTATTTTAACGCTTTTTAGACAATATGGCAATGGTTTGCCTTTTACTCACGAACTGCCAACTAATGGTTTGTTGCAGTTTTAGATATTAAATTACAGATAGGCTTGCATCATATCTGCTGGCATTACGCTCCACGAGCACAGAAAGAGCTTCTTCCATATGATTCTGCGCATTCGAAGATAGTTAAGAGGGCGATTGCAAACTCGTGCCTGGAATCTGCTCTCACAAAGTCTTGTCCGCATGCAATGCATGACAGCTTCTACAATCAGATTAACAGGCTGAATTCAGCCGGCTTCCCCTGCGAGGTCATCACGGCTGTGGCCGAGAAACTTCTTAAGAAGGTAAAACAAGAAAAACGTGGCAGCAGCACTGAGCGCCTGCTCAGAAAGAAGACCACGGTCGTGCCATATATGCACAAAGTTGCCCACAACATAAAAAAAGTGGCCAACAGACATGGCGTCCCGGTGGTTTTTTCCGCTCCAAAAAAGCTATCTGGGTTATGCCCGAGGATCAATGGAGGACTTCGGGGAAGCGGTTGCGGAGTGAAGCATGCCGAACCGTACGTGAAGTGTGCCACGGGCGTTGTTTACCAAATCCCGCTCAAATGTGGACGGGTATATGTGGGCCAAACAGGGCGCTGCGTGAATGAACGCGCGGGGGAGCATGCCTTGTCAATCAAAAAAAGAGAAGGAGCGCACTTGCCCGCTCATTGCATTGCATGCAAAGGTTGTGTGCCTATGTTCCATAGCATTAAGGTTTTAGGCAGGAGTAACGACAAAACTTCCCGAGAACTTTTAGAAGCCTTCTATATCAAGAAAAAAGACGAAACTTGCATAAGTGACACTTCTGTTACCCTGTATCGAGCGGAAAATAATTTTCTGCGCAGCTGCTGTTGAATTGAGGTGGGCGTGATTTGCAACCCTCCCCCTCCTTCTCTCTTCCCCCCTTCCTTTTTCGGGCACGTGTCAAAGCAGTCTACATAATGTGGCTTCTACACAAATAAAAAACCAGTTGAAAGTTTGCGCTCTATCCGTTCACGTCTTTTTCCTGTGTTTGTCCGTTTGTACGCGCAACGCTTCCCGATACAGCTATGCACCAACTCGCCCAGCAAGAAGTTCTTCTAAAGAAACTGTCGTACATCCTGATATATTGTTTCACATCTAGTATAGCACGCTCTGCCAGCCCATTCACCGCCGGATGGTATGGCGCACAGAACCTGATCGATATATTGCGGTCTCGGGCCTATCTTGCTAGTTTTTCACTCTTGAACGCGGGACTGTTGTCACAAACGATCGCCCTGGTAGTCCTAAACATATGCCTTTCGAGGAGAGCGATGACGCTATTTGTATCTGTCTTTCCTGGCCGTGCCGCGACCATCCTGGTGCATTTATCTATAGCCAGAAGAAAAGCTTGCGTTTTTCTAAATCCTTCTGGTTTCTTATTCAGTTTGGCAAAGTCCAGCTGTGTAACTTCAAAAGACACGTTCGAGTGACAAGGTATTATCATGGCGTCTGCAGGCTTCCTATATTTCACTTTGTTTAATTGACAAATATGGAATGAACGAACGCACTGATTTACTTCTTTCTTCGTGTGATGTCACGTAAATCTTTTAGCTAGCTTGTTCTAGGTGCGCCAAAATCCGTCGCGTGCTCCAGATTCGGGGCTATCGTGGTACAAATAAAGCCCCCTGGGAACCAGCGTTGGTGGGACTTGATACTGAGCTTCGATAAAAATCGGGTGTTCAGTGCCTTCCCACAATTTTCTTTCATTGATTTCCAATTGTTCTTTGTTGGACTGTATAATCAATCTAGAAAGAGCCTCACTAAAGAGAGGTCCACGTTGGCGGGAGATGGGGAATTCAAACTGCTGAAAGTAGTTCACCCATCTGGCAATACTTACTTTAAGTTGGGTCATATTCCAGATATGAGGGAAGGCCTGGTGATCGGTGAACAAAGTGAACTTTGCACTTCTAAGTACGTACGGAAGTACTGAATTGCTCGAAGGACTGCAAGTGATTCCTTTTCAGTAGTGGTGTAGTTAATTCAGACTTCTTGAGGGTGTACCTGTAGTAACCTACTATGTGTCGCTTTTCTCGGCCGGATGCTTCTGAACATTTCTGATACAAGACTGTGCCTGTTCCTTAGTGCGCGGCGTCGGTATTCAGTTCAAAGGGTAAAGTAAAATCTGGTATGCGTAGAATAGGAACAGCAGAGATTCACATTCGTCATTCCACTCAATTGGAACTTCTTTCTGCGTTAGACGCGTGAGGCATCAAGTTTTGACGGCGAAGTCCTTTATGAAAGGCTTGAAATTCCCTGCTAATCCCCAAAAACACATGCAATGAGTGGATGTTATATGCTTTTACCAATTGGGAGATCTTCTCGACAGGCTCTTGTTTCGTGCTTTTGGTAGTTCCATCAAAAACTATTCCCAGAAAGACAACTTTTCTTTGAAAGAATGCACGTTTCTTAAAGTTAACCTTTAGGTGTGCCAAGCTCAAGACATTTAATGCCTGAGAAAGGTGTTCCTGATGCTCAGCATCTGTTTTGGAGAAGACGATAATGTCGTCTATGTACACGTTACAAAATACACCTAGGAAAGGCTTAATGACTTCGTTCATGATCTTCTGCAACCATGCTGACCAGTTCTTCCAGCTGAAATGAAGCCGGTTATACTCGTGCAGATAGAAGGGCATGATAAAAGCAGTGTACATTTTTGTTTCTTACGTTAGCGGGATCTGATAGAAACCTTTGTACAAGTCAATAGATGAAAAATGACGGCAACAACCTGTGTCATCTGTAATAGTGTATATCTTCGGTATGGTAAATGGTATAAATTCAATCTCACGATTGAGAGCCCTGTAGTCTGTGCAAGGACTACAGGGCACAGACTCGTACACAACGTACACTGGAACCGCATCGTCCCAGTGTACGTTGATTTTCAGTTTCTTGAGATCTGGTCTGAATAGCAGAAAGTCATATGTCACACCCTCTATCACCAATACTTCATTCTCTACTTTGTGGGCTTGGAACTCAATGTTTACAGAGGCCCACTGATTATGCAATGTCACTTTTCCATCGTAACATTGTACCCGTCGCACCCTTCCGCTACGCAGGTGACTTGCATCCACCAGCTTGGAATTTATTATAGACACAAAAGCGCCCCTGTCTACCAAAGCCATCATATGCCTGTTTCCAACTTTGACGAGAATGTGAAGTAGGCTAGAGCAAGTTAGACGGTCTCAATTCTGGTCATAGGGCCGGACTGATCACCCTTATTATTATTTTGGCATCGGAAACGCTTGAGTGTCGTTGTCGACATTGTGAACCCGACCTGTTGAAGAGCGTCAACCCAAGTTCTCTGTGCTGCTTGTACGGTGGCTATCTTCTTGCGTATCAGTCCGTTTGAAGCGAGTGCTTGGGCTAGCAGTTTTTTTCTTCTGAAGTAGATGGTATGTGCTGAAGGCACTCCAGGAGCTCGTCTATAGCTATAGGTGATCGTACTTGCATTTTCTTCAGCAATCCGTGCATTTTAGGCCTATTACGGCCGAAGATGGAAGCACGGGCTCGGCCATCTTTAAAAAGCGGGGTTTCGCAAGGAAATACTGGACGAGTCAGCCCTGCTTGCATTATGACATTAAGTGCGGAGTCCCATCTCTGTACCGGGTTGCTTCGGAATGTAATCGAGAATGTTTCCTTCCTTTGGCACCAAGAGTTATCAGCTTCATCAATAATGTGCAGCTCGTACCACTTGCGTACAACACCTCTCAAGAAAATAAGTATGTTAGCAATATTCTGTTCATCAAAGCGCCACCTGTTCTTCCCAGCGGAATATTCATAGAATTCAAGCCAACTTTCTGGGTTTGAAGACATGCGGTCGAACGCATCGGGTTCTGCAAATTTAGTCACCAGCTTCTCAGCATTTAGCGAGCTAATAAACCATGTAACTAGTTGGTTCTGTTGCACAATCTGTTCCTGCTTTATCTGAAAAGCTTTCAAAACAGGACTCATCTCCTCCGCCGTAGACTGTCATCCAGAGTCCTTTTGACGCATCGGTTAAAGAACTAGCTTGTTCGAGGTTGCCAGACGCAAGTTCACTTTCTCAGCACCCTTCCGACGTAGTTGAGCAATGTCCATGGAAGTATTCTTCAAAACCAGGTTCACGAGTTTTCTCGAGTTAAGTTCACGAGGTTGTTGCAGCGCAGGTTCAGCTTGGAATCTCGAAAAGATGATCTCTGCGGAAGGCTCCTCAAGGAAAACTGTCATCCACATGATGGAGTCGATTGTCGACGGCGCCAAAATAATGTAGCATTTCTGGTACACAATAGACATAAACCTGTACTGTGGAACTGGCGTACATCTTATCTCCATATATTTCAACTTCATCTTTTTCTCCCAACCCCAGGTTCCAGCGCTTCATCTTCTATCCGATGGAGGAAGATGATAACGAGAGGACAATTGGAAGATGACGCGCGTGTGACGACATTGGCGTGGCGACGACTTTATGACGAAGATGACCTGATATGGACGGCATGACTAAAGTAAGACGATGAAGGTTCAGTGAGGGCGAGGGAGTCACCAGGACGGCATCATGACGGCGGTATAACAACGAATGTATAAACACTGTTTGACGACAATGGCGCTGCGACAATTCCATAACGAGAGTCGGATGACAAAGCTGGAATGACGACAATGCAACGACCACGACAGTATCAAGACTGCATCAGGACGGCAGTATGACAACGAATGCATTGCAACTCTTTGACGGCAATGTCATGACTACGACGGCATGACGAGAGTGCTTTGACAAAGCTTCAATGATGACGACGCAGTCATCACGACGGCTTCACGAGCGCATACCTAGCGCCCCAACTTGGGCCACTGCTATGTCGTAGAAGGCGAGATGACGACAGCGTGATGATAGTGAGATCACGAAGCTTGAATGACGACGATGGAACGATGACGACAGCGTCCCGATCACGAGCACACACCTTGTAGCCCAAGCTGGTAGACAACCTGCGCCACAATGTAGGAGTAAAAGGCTAGATAGGATCAAAACCACTGGAGAAGGCAAGAAGCTATATTCGTAATAACAGAAATTGCTGGCAGCTTAACTTCCCTGCGTTTATACAAAAACACCTTGCTACCATTTGCACCGTTTCACCTTACTACCATTCGCACGATATCACTTCTTCAAAACAAAATAGCCAAGTCGTATTGGTTTAACGTCATTACCATTCTTTTCCTACTTCAGCCGTTTTGAGCTTATCTATACATATATATTTCTATAAATCTAGCCCGGTGACCCAAGTTGTCCACCAGCTTGAGTCACTAAAGCCCACTGTCGGCAATCCGTGGTCGAGATGCCGTTGTAATCGCTCCATCATCGTCATTCCAGCATCGTGAGCTGACTCTTCTTCTTTTTTCTTTCTGGGGTTTTACGTGCCAAAATCAGTTCTTATTATGAGGTACGCCGTAGTGGAGGGCTCCGGATTAATTTTGACCACCTGGAGTTGTTCAACGTGCACTACAACGCAAACAAACAGGTGTTTTTGCATTTCGCCTCCACCAAAATGTGGCCGCCGCAGCTGGGATTCCATCTCGCGACCTCGTGCTCAGCAGCTCAACGCCTTAGCTAACTGGACCACTGTCGTCAGGCTGTGGTCATCTCGCCTTCTGCGCCGCACCAGTGGGCCAAATTGTCTAATAACTTGGGTCGCTAGGTATGCGCTCGTAGTCGGGAAGCCGGTATGGTGATTCCATGGATGTCATTCCAGCTTTGTCACCCCCTTCTCGTTATGCCGTCAACACGCAATCGTCGTCATGCATTCTTTGTCACACCGCCGTCACGATGCCGTCAGTCTCTTTCCACCTTCGTCACTGAGCTTCGCTACACGACTCTCGTCAACCGCTGGTCGTCACACCAACGTTACTCTACAGGCTTCATGATACTGTCAGTCGTCACGCCATTGTCATTCTTCATTCGTCGTCACCCCAACTCTCGGCAGACCACTAACATGCCATCATCGTCATTGTGTCGTCGTTATGCATGAGGTGTCCTACCGTTGTTGTGATGTCATCGCGGTCGTTTCATTGTTGCACTTAACTTCGTCTTCCGACATTACAGTGTCATCATTCCCTCGTCGTCATATCGCTTTCATCGTTCGATCGACGTAAATCGTTCTTTGTCATTCTATCGGAATTGTCCTGTCATCATTCAATCGTGATTACGCTGCCACTGTCATGCCGTCGTCGCCATCGCTTCGTCGTCAGACAGTCGCTATCATGCATCTGTTGTCACACCGTTGTCGTCATGCCGTGGTGGTCGTGACAACATTGACACTCCAGCTTCATCATCCAACACTTGTTAACTCTTTATTGCCTCGTCGACACACAGTCCCCGTGGTGCCATCACGGTTATTCGATCTTTGTCATATTAACTTCGGCATACTAGTCTCATTATACCGTCGTCGTAAGCCATTGTTATCACACAATACCCGTTATACCATACTTGTCATGCCGTGCATGTCACGGTGCCGCTTTACCGTCGACATCACCTCCGTAACGTCAAGGCATGCTTATTTTTCTTCAACAAAAGGAAGAGTAGCGTATAAGAACTTCAACATACAGCAGCCCGACGAGGCCCCTGCCTTCAAGGCTTGACGTCATCGCATTGTTATCATGCCGCCATCATCATATAGTCTTCGTCGCTCTAGTGAATTTATTCCGTCTGAGTAATTCTATCCTAATCTAGCTGTCGTCATTCAACAGTGGCGATTTCATTGTTTTCATGCCATTGCCATCCTGAGACAATGACCATCTTACGTTCATTACGATATCTTCGTCGAAATGCCATCAAAGTCGTGCCATTGTCGTCAGTCGTCATACAGTTGTCATCATACCGTTGTCCTTATATCGTCTTCGTCAAGCTGTCGTCGTTATATCGTTGTCGTCATTTATGAATCGTCTCCCCTTCTCATCCCGTCGTTAAAATACCGCCTTTCTCATTCTATCGACGTCTTTCGTGTTTCGTGACTCCTTAGCCATCACTGCATCGGCGCCACACAGGGGATGTCATTTCACCATGCTGATGGGCGACCCTGGCAGGCGAGTGCCATGTAAAAATGGGACGATAGGAGAGTATACTCGTATATAGCCAAAGCTATGGAAGTCTTCGAGTGACCACTGCAGATGTTAAGTAAATGGGACTTGAAGAGCACGGTGTGTAGCCACATTGCTCGGATATTTATCGCATTACCGTCGATATTAATCCTAAGATAAGGGCTGCCGCTTTTTTTCTGGATATTTGCCTCACGAATCGAGCAGTCGCAATAGCTGTTTCTCGCGTACATGCACGCCTAAGTATTTAACTCGTACGTAAGACGTGGTCGCCAAATGGCATTAATGTTACGACATGATTCGCTTAGCTGCAAAAGCCATATTCCTGTAATAAATAATGCGACAGAACCCATACAATGCCTGTGGCGCTGCAGACTTCTAAGCAGCGCCACTAGATGGTTCAGCGTGTCGAGAAAAAGCGCGAGAGAAGAGCCTGGTTGCCGCATGACGCGTTTATAAGCGGTCGCACTCACCGGCGCGCAACGCATTTCGGAGGCCACGCTCACGCTTCGCAGCGGCGGGGTTGATAGCGGCGAGTATTATCAGGGACGCGCGATAGAACAGTCTCGCTGTAGTGAACGCCTCATACATAACTCGTTTGGGCGGTGGGAATGCGTTGTATCGCTATATTTATTCACTCTAAACGGATTACTCTCGACTGTCATTTTGGGATGGATTCTGCCGAAAGTATTTTCTGTTGAAGAGCATCGCATACCCCGTGACGCAAGTCGGCCTCGAAGAGGTTAATAGATACAGAGAAGTATTCGGGAGCGGACGTTTCTGCTGAAATACGTCACAGACCCAGTGAGCTAAGTTGCCTTGAAATATGTTCGCTGAAAATTTGAGGCGCTTTATTAGGATGTACGTAATGAATAAGACACATTTATTCCATTTTCGAATAAGCCACCACTGAATACACCGCCTATGGTTACAACACGTAAATGAGGGTTGGAATGTCAACTATCCCATCACTTCTATTATGGCCACCATTCTTGTCGGAATTATTGCAGTTGCTGTAGTGATGAACGACATTTGCGGCCAAAAGTTGGCCCAACCACAGGTCTTATATTCGAAGTTCTGCCCTAGTCTACGTGGTGTTATAGCCATCACGAAGGAAACATTATTTCGTACGATTCGATTTATGCTGAGCCCTTATTTCGCACATACAACAGCTAATAAAATCTTAGTCTGGTTGTTTCAGAGCGCTTCGTCGGCACTCTAAGCTTCATGAACGGCAGCACTTAAACCGTTCGTGCAAAAAGAAACGCACTGCTATGAGAGACTTGTGTGTGGCATATGTGTGGCATATGACCTATGAACATGTGTGGCATATGACCTTTCAACAGCTGCCAAAGAAATCCCAAGCGGCGGAGGCATAATAAAGAAGCACTACAAATCCGTGAGCACAAACTTGCTTATTTCAGCCATGATGCATTCGAAAACTGCAGCTGTAGTTCAGTGCGATGACAAGGCTCTTTCTGCCAAGCGCGGCCACCAGGACCTGAAAATTTGCTTTCAGCATCAAATAAAAATTGAAGTAAATAATAGGTCGTCGACGGAAATCGTAAAAGGTATTTGTACCTGCTTATGAGACGTGTTTCTTATGTAGCGTGTTTTATGTGTATATGGTAGGCATGTACAACGAACATGATATATGCGGTTAACTCGGTGTATGCATGGTATGTATGCAGAGTGCATGACACTGAATGCGTCATCCATCCTTTCTGATCATTCTGTGAGAACAGATGTCCTTGTAGACGAAAGCCTTTTAAAGCGAAGCTTTCTAACCTCTTCCATCGACTTTCCCACTGCTGCTGGTGCTGTCTTCCCGAATAACTCTTGACAATGCGTGCCTCATACTAAAAGTAATGCTATCGCCACACCGTCGTCATCGTATCATTGTCATCACAGCTGCCTGCTGACTACAGTCTTGCATAATTGGCCTGTACCGAATTTACTGTTAAGCAACATCGAATATAGTGTGAATCAGGGCATCCCGGTTGGACAGTACCGTACATAGTGCAAACACCGGATGTGATGCTAAATAATGTTGCCCATGGTACCGGGTGCAGTGAAAATTATCACCGGCTATAGTCGAATGAAATCTGTCCGATTGACCGGTGTGTGACATGTGTGCACGCAAATGCCTTTTATAGTTCGAATTACGGTGGCCCACAGTACCGCACACAGTGAAAACAAACACCTGTAATAGTAAAAATTATGATGGCCCGATTGGGGCCGGTGCCCGACATAGTGCATACAAACGACGGATATAGTGTCAATTAATGCAGATCATGGAGGCAAATGGTCCACGTGAACGCGAACGCGCCCTCGAACACCAACACACCGTCATTAGCATGCCATTGTCGTCATCCTGTTATAATTTCCTTGCATTCATGCTGTTGTGGTCACAACTTCGCTATCAAGTCATCGTCTTCTTTTCACCGTTTTTACGCTGTCGCTGTCACTGTGCTGTCATGTAGTCGTCATTGCTCCGCTGTCTTGAAGCCATCGTCACCATTTCTCCGTACTCAAGCCGTCATTATCATTACATCGTCGTCACACCATTGTAGTCATCGCGTAAATGATCTTAGCGTCACCGATTTGTAATCGGGGTGTACATTCAATGCCTTCTACTAGTACTTAACTATGGTGCGAAAATTTGGAGTGTGAAAAGTAGAAATGAGAGGAAGCTCAGGAATCCTCATAGGCGATAAAAGAAAAATACTATCTGTACGATAAAAAACAAGAAAGGAGCAATATTCGCAAGGCAGCTATGAACTGTAACTGATAGCAATCTCGGGAGTAAGAGGAAAATGAAGTTCGGTAAATTATATGTAGAATTCAGCAGTTAATCGGTGTTCTAGTCGTGAAGATACACACTAAACAGAAAAACACCCAGATGGGCGTTTTTCACTTGTCCTCTAGCGCATTCCCATTTGTACATGTTTTTGCTCCCATAGAATGGGCGTACGATAAAACTCCCATTTAGGTGGGCATTCCTTCGGCATACTACGGGAGTACCGTAATATGCCCACTTTACCCCCATTTGACTGGGAGGTGTTGCAGGCCTCAATGGGAGTTTTATCATTTCCAAATGGGAGCATTTGCGATGAAATTAAGGCGGCATTTAGGGCGTTTTTTGGTATTAATTAGAGAATTTATGGATGCAATTAAAGGCGTTTTAGTTTACGTGGGGCGACCACGAAGCGAAATGCTTGGTGGCGATGGGTCACGCGCTTACACAGCACCCAACGGATCACCACAGGCCAAAATGTCGGACGCCGCGGACACCAAGGCTCAAGGGAACGGGGCCGTCCGAGGAGCTGCCGCCCGAGCGTGCGTTTGGCCCGCACTACCGACGCTTGTAGCTATCGCCGGCGTCCGACACTTTAGCCTGCTGTATCCCGTCTGCCACTGCGTAAGCGCGGCGGCGTCCCGCCACGAAACATTTCGCCGCGTGCTCGCCACACGTTACACAATCGACGGCCCTGGGAATTCACGAAGTCACGCGCATACGTGGTCCAATGACGAATGAACCCATCGCTGCACTTCGACTTCCTTTTCCTTTCACTGATCGCAGAGCCCCTCTTGGCAAACCTTGTGCTGTCATGCAGTCGTCCTCGCGAAAATGCTAGTAATCGGCAGTGCCTCCGAGGTCAGCAGGGGCCTTCCGAGAGCAGATGCTACTCGCTGAGAGGAAAAATACACGACACACACACACACTAAAGAGAACAACATTTATTATACACCAAATGTAACAAATATAATAAAATATGTTCTTTCTGCCAAATCAAAAGCATTCCTTTCAAGCATTCCAGACACAAAAAAGTGTCTGGATAAAAAAAAAACTACATCGTAAACATGCCAGTCAATACTATTGTACACGTCCTAACACAATAAAATTAGTGAACGCAAGAAACGATAATTTAAGAAATCTTATTTCGTCCCATATTGAACCATAAATACAGAACCATTTGTTTGAACTGTTACTTTGAGCAGACATTCCACAATATTGCAGCCTATATATATGCTGAACTTGCATGACTAAGCCACCCAAAATTAACAGTGGACTGTAGAATGAGGCCGACCAGAGGTGGTATTTTGCATGAACTAGCACAAAACATACGATGATAAATACCTAATTACTAAATTAAGAAATTGGGACTCATCACACAAACGAGCTAAAACATTTGCTTTAGTGATTGCGTTGCATTTTTTAGCAGGTTACTAAAGATTAAAAATATATTTATAGTGTTTTATGAGCCAAAACCATCATATGATTCTGAGACACGCCGTCGTTGGAAGGGACTCTGGATTAAGTTTGGCCACCTGGGATTCTTTAATGTACGTTTAAATATAAGTACACAGGTGTTCTTGTATTTCGCTCCCATCGAAATGTGGCCGCCATGGCCGGGATTTAATCCTTGGTCTTTTTGTTTATGACTAGATTTGTGAAAGTTCCAAACAGGGTCCCCTATATACAGGGTGATCATTTTTAAGTTTTACGCAATTCTTAAAAATAACCTGTTGCAGATATCATAATTCTAGTCCTTAGCTGTATTTGTCAGAGATGCGGACATTACTTTCACGACAAATCATAGCACATATTCAGCTAATTAACAAAAATCCACTAATTATCTTTTGAATTAAACTTTACGGCCGATATTGCAATTTACGAATTGTAGCCGGTGAGTTTGCAAGGCATATCCACTTGGAATGAATTTCCATAATGACACCAGTTTGGAGATATATGCCATCAAACTTGCCCTAAAAATGCACTGTTTATCAACTTACATTTTTAACAAAATGCTATCTTCTCCATTGAAGCACAAAAGTAACTAGAACATTCATGTATTTCGTCCCACACTTTGGAAATAATATCTCGAAACTGGTGTCATCCTGGAAATCCATTTCAAGTAGATACGTCTTGCAAGCTCTCTGGCTACCATTTGTTAATTGCAATATGCGTTGTAAACTAATCAGTTAAGAAGTTAATTACTGAAATTTTCATTAACTAATTGATTATGTGTTTCGATTTCTTGTGCTAGTAATCCGGCTCTTCAAATAGTCCAGCTCAAGGACAAGAATTATGCTGTCTGCCACAGGCAATTTTTAAAAATTCCATAAAACTTAGAAACGATCACCCTGCATATTTATTTTCTAATAGTGCATGAGTTGTGTTCTGCATGGACACTTTAGCATGGCTACCTTGTTTAGTTGAATATTGTGCAAGCAGTGGTTTTTCCATCTACCCAGTGCAAAATATTAAGCCAGCATTGTAACATGTTGCAAATGGAGTCACGAATAAGTACCTTCCCTGATCATATCCAACAGTAGCAACTTTAGATGAAATAAGTCGTGCTTTCTCATGTTCAAGTGCCTTGTTCTAAGATATTGTCACAGTATGTAATGTAACATATCGAACGTAACAATATCAAATCCTCCTTCTCACATTGGCCTCCCATCGTGTGATCCCCCAAGCTGAGGTCATTTGAAATTGCATTTAATTGCACTTGAAACAGCATATCGCTCTTATTTAAGAAGCACATCCTATTGCAGTCACCATCCAGATATAAAATACTTGTCTGCATCAAGCTGTGAGGCAGCAGCACATTTTCTGAGGAAAAAGCCTACCTTTTCTATTGAATTGGGCTGCGTACTCAGAACACTACTATGCAGTTGCAGACAGGACTGGTAGTGTAGCAACCGTAACAGTGTGAACTTACATAAAGGAGCAAAACTGTGTGAACTTCAAATCATTATTCTCTCTTAGGAACCATGCTTTCCAATTATAGCATGGGAATAAAGTAACTGGCAAGCAAATCTGCATTTCATTCAAGTAAATACCATACTATTCATGCTACTTTGCAGGGTGCACACTACACTACAGGGTGCACACCACGTGAATTTACGACCTTGCCACGAGTTGCTAATTGTATTGGTGTATCGTTGATCGAGAGTGGTAGAACGGGATATGTACGCCTCAGGCTAGAGCACATGTTTCGACAAGGAGACTTGGCTGGTCGAACAGGGAATGGCTCAGGCTAAATCTATTTGTTCCCTTGTAAAGATGTTGGCTTCAGCTTGTGACCTTCTTTGTTGGCCAGCTCTTGAACACTAATGTCGCAACCTTCCTGTTTGCCCTCGTCTTGTTCAGCCTATTGCTGCACACAGAAGCTGCATTTTCTTTTAAACATTCAATGAGGTCAAGGGCTTTGTGCATGGCAGTGTCTGCAAACAACTTTTTTTCAATGAATGAAAGTTTTGGTGCCTTTCTTGAGCATTCAATAGGGAAGAACCAAAATTAAGCTAACAGACTGGCTATGCCAACAAGTAAGCATGAAACAGGGGAAATCAAGCTCTCTATGGATGTGGAGTGCCATTTCTTCATTTCACACCATGCTTGGGGTCAGCAGGACTTCCTAAAATTGAGAAAGTTTTTGTAATGAAATACATATTAAAAGCATTCTGTTTATAATCTAAAAAAAAGTCTATTTAGAAATTCATATTTAGGTGGAACCAGCACCAAGTAAAAAGACTAATTAAGGGCTTATAGAAAATGACACGCCGTGCTGAATGACAACTGATTTAATTTTACAACAGACAAACAGTCAAGTACTCTCGAATGCTTGATAAAAGCCATAAAAAACCTAAGAAGCAGGGAGCAGTTACACACAATAATGTATGTGCATGGAAAATGCACCTGTCATTGGTTTGCAAACAAGTATGCCATTTCCTTATCAGTTCACAAAACAGGTCCTACACTGAAACATTTTTCCTTCAATTTGGCAATTCTGTGGGCTTTGATTATTGCTTGGGTGAGTTGGTTGCTCTTCTTACTGCTATTCGAGTATGGTGAAGTGCAATAGATGGGACAAGGTGAGGCGAGACAGACGGGAGAAGCGCAACTGACAGCTGAACATTTATTGGAAAATTTCGCTGCAGCAGGACATGCGCCCACGACACCCCCAAACCAGGAACAAACAGAGCAGGCACAAAAAAGAAAGAAATATGGCAAAGATCGCTAACAACGCATTCACACTCTCTTATGAATGTGATGGTAATTGGGAAGAATGTGTACGCTGTCAACTGTGCACGACTGGCCCAAGAGGAATAAACAAGAAAACAGAAATAGAAGAACTAGCTGAGCTGTGGCTACCTATGAGTCGCACTTCTTTGGTTAAAGTGCCCCCAAAGCCACAATAACACACTTTTGCACTGCAAGGCAAGATCCCTCATTTCTCTTTATTTCAAACACCTAAAGTACTGTCGCAGCCTGTCACTCAGGCACTGGTCAGTCTGTCCCAAGTAAACATGACCACAGTTTAATGAATCCTGTACACGACAGAAATAGCGCATGGGACATCTGACACTCACGTTTTGTCATACAGTATTTCCTAATTTGACTACCCGCGACGCATTTGCACAGTTGTGCCGACTTGCATGGCACAGAAAACACAAGATCCACCCATACTTCCCTGCTACTTTCCTTAAGTTTTGTGAAACCTCAGCAACACATCCACCCCTTCAAGGGGGCAACACTTATGTGCGTAAGGTTTCACACAACTTGATGAAAGTCACAGGGAAGTATGGGGTGGTTCCTGTGTTTCCTGCACCATACAAGTTGGCACAACTGTGCAAACGCGTTATGGGTAGTCGAGTAAGGAAATACTGTACGAGGAAACACGAGTATCGGTATGTCTCATGTGCTACTTCTGTCATGTGCAGAATTCCTTCAAGCAGCGGTCGTGTTTACTTGGGACAAACTGGCCAGTACTTGAACGACAGGCTGTGACAGCACTTCAGTTGTTTGAAATAAGAAGAGGTTGGATCTTGCCTTGGACTGCAAATGTTGCGGTTGCTATATGTAGTTGAAGAATGTGGAAGTTGTAGGCCATGGAGAAACAAAATTAGAATGCGAGCTTTTTGCAGCAGTGTTAATTGAAAATTATTTTCAATTCTGGATCTGATACGTGAGTTAGCGTGGCTTTGGTGGCACTTTAAACAAAGAAGCGCTATTCACAGGTAGCCACAGCTAAGCTAGTTCCAGGGTTCGTACACAATATTTGGCTGGAAATTCAAGGACATTTCAAGGATTTCAAGGATGCAAAAAGGCAGAATTCAAGGAGTGTTAGCGTAATTTTATTTTCTCACATGACTTAGGAAAGGAGCCCTATTTTCGCATTAATTTCTCTTTCGAGAGCTGTTATCTCCGCTTCTTTTTCTTTGGCTGTTCGACGGAAACTTCGTCGCCTTTCGCCTTTCTTGTGGCTCTTCAAGGCAGATTCCCCCATCGTTGCAATGTCGACCGTCTTCTGACATAATGCGCACATTGCTCGATAAGGATCGCTTGGTTCCGGTCTCACCCAGTGACGATAGTCCGTATGTTGCAGCCACACAGGCTGAAACTTGCACTTCCCGCCTGGCATCTTGTCAAAGTAAACACACAACGCAAACGCAAACTTCACTGAAATAGCACGCACGAGGCCTACAAACGGCCCGACTATAGTACCTAAAAGACACATACTAGTATGCCGAGAGCGGGTGTCGCGGTAGCACCGAGTGTGATGCCTGCCGCCGCCGGCCGCTTGGTGCGCTGCACTTCGAGACTGTGCCGGACCATGCTGAGACATGGGCGGACTTCAGGCAAGAGACGACGCGAGTCTCCCCATTTGCCCGGCGATCTGCCTCTTATGTTCTTGTCCCAATCCGCAATACGTTCGGGGTCTGCGGACGCGCTGGGTAATGAGATGAGCCGTTTCTTTCCGCGTCTCTGGGAAATCGCTGTTTCGCGACCTGTTCAAAGTTTCTTTAGACAGACGAGTGCACACATAGATGCAAAAAACCCACTCACAATAAGAAAAGACTGCAACGAAAGCGGCAGCAAGGCGAGAAATGAACTAAGCATTGCAATCGACGCGTAGCAATCAACGCATCGCAAACGAACGCGAGTCGAACACCGCAGGATTTAGCATGGTGCCGACAGGCATCGCCGTCTGGTGGCCCGCGGCGGCAGGCATCACAGCCCGCGCCACCGTCCCGCGTTGGAGACTCTCGGTGGACGGCACACTAGAGTATATTCTAGGCAAGCGTATATTATACGCAAGCCGAGCGAGCGATATGTCTCGCATTGGATTGGATTTCCAATGCATATTAGTTGCCAGACGACGTAGGGGCTGCGAGATTTAAAACCGAAACTTCCTGATGTTGCCCTTTAGTCAACACAGCTTGTTTTCATGGGCATTCGTAAGCGAAAGGGCCTTAAATATCAGCATGACTTGCGGAGGTACATCGTTAATTTCCTCTAGCGCAGGGGTTCTCAGGTACGTTCATCCCAGGGAACCCTGCTAAGCTCCATAAAGTGCCAAGGAACCCCCCCCCCCCCCCCGATTTAACCGAATTATCGAGGGTATCAAGAAAACAAACAAATGCTGCACTACGTCAACACGCTTTTATTTACTCAATGAATCGTCAAATCTTGTTTATATTTAGCACAAGACCAGTGCGGAAGCTGAAATTCTCTTCTCTCATGACTGATTAGCGCTAGCAGCGGCGAAGGGCTCGCGACATGCTTCGCGGCGCGCGTTTTCATCTGAGACGCGCTTTGCACCAACGGGCGCACATCCCGATTATTTTTTCGCAACTCAGCTGCTCGCTAACAAATTGTCCGTCCATCGCGATGTAGCCGGTGCTTTTTATCTTCGACAGCTTTGCACTGAGTAAAAGCGAAACTACTGCTTGCCGCAACCGTTGTCGACGAAACCGCGGCCGCTATCGACGCGATCATGGACGGCGACCTTGCGGTTCAGAAGGCAGGCGGCTGATAGACGCACCAAGTCAAAACGAAGCTACCTTTCGCTGCAAGAAGTGCGGACGAAACTGCGGTCGCTATCGACGCTGCCATGGGAGGCGACTACGCAGTTGTGAAGGCACGCAGCCGACGCGCGCATCGAGTGAAAATGAAACTATTTGCCGCAACCGCTGCGGACGAAACTGCGGTGGTTATCGACGCGATCAGAGATAGCGACTACGCACTTACGGAGGCACGCGACTAGCCGCGAGCACGGTGTTACGCGTGGCGATAAACGCAAGAATAGAGGCTTTAAAGGCACAATTAGGCACGAAGCGCTTCGGCGTTGCTGTCAGTCACGTGCCACGTACGATTGCCGGATCACGGTGCAAGCGGAGGACCACGGCGATGCGGACTGCGCCGCTCGTTTCGGTGG
>NC_051158.1:60679811-60717401 GCF_013339745.2 Dermacentor silvarum | reverse complement strand
ATCTGTAAGTAAAAAATAGGAATTTTTTCTTACAGGCCGGGCCTGGTCATGCACACGCGGGCCCTAGCTAAGTTAGTAATGAACGCCGGGCCCGGGCCTGGCCCGGGCTCAGTAACACGGGCCCGGGCCGAACTCGGGCTTTGTTTACGGGCCGGGCTGGGCTCGGGCTCGTAAAGCGGGCCCGGCCGGGCTCGGGCCGAAAAATCAGGCCCATGCAGTGCTCTAGGTAGCAGTGCCCTCAGCTGCAGTCGACGTTTTTCGTTGCCGGTGGAAGAGGCGCGCAGCTTCGCGGTCGTCGATTGGCCCGTTGATCGTGCAGCGGGCGGGGAGCCGCCGAACTGTCGTCTACTTTAGACACCTCTCGCGCGGCAGACAGGAGGCTGTATCGTCGTCACACATATGTTCTGCTAGCATGGCTAGCGTGGACGTGCCTTAACCGGAAGTAGGCAGTGTTTTGAGAAGCGCGTTGGCGATGACGTATGTCACGTGACATTTGGAGCAGCAATCGGCGAGGAGGAGAGACCAGTCGTAGCGAAGGAAAGAGCGAAACGAGCGAGGGCCGTTTCTCGCGGCTACGTGTTCGTTGTAGACTCGTGCACAACTGCAACACCACAACTAAATTTCGACCTCTGGGTGGTTTAGGGGTACTTTAAAGAAAGCATTGTTGGCACCATTGAAAACCAAGTTTATATTGTTGGCTTATCCCTGGGTTTTCTAAAAGCTTTAGAATCGCTCAAACTTGACATTCTCTCTATAAAACATCATAAGTACGGTATCCGTGTCTACGGGCTTCAAATAAATAAAAGTTATGTAAGCAACCGTTTTCAATTCGTAAATCTTGGAAGCACAATTGAATATAGGTCTTATACAGTATGGTGTGCCGCAGGATTTGAATTTAGGCACATTTTACAGCAAAGCTGTCAATGGCTAGGGTTCTCTGCATTTTTAGTGTCCGTAAACGATGAGCGTGTGCAAAAACTGAGCTCCGAATTTGATGCAAGATCGCTTCATTCTATGCAAAACTTACACATCTCAACACTTGTATATGCATTTTAAGCAGATTAGTTGTCAATAGGCAGCATTTTCAAATGAGTACACTCTCAGGTTTAAGGGTTTCTCAAAGAATTGCCGCTGTGCGATCCGCGTCGGCCATGTGTACGCTCGCACCGCGCTCTTTTTGACTTTTTCCAAGCGCTTGCGTGGCTTGTTCCCTTCCGTTCTCGCGACGCGGCGGTCCCGTCGCGCGTGTCTAGATTTCTCGGGCTGCCTGGATAGTGGATAGTCTTCCACGCGTATGTATGCCGATCAAGACCGCCGATGTATCAAAACCGCCGATCCAAATAAAGTGTGTGTGCGTGTGTCTTTCTTAGGAATAATCGCCGTCGCCGCTCACGAGAAGTAGAATTTGCTTATACCTTTCCTCTAAATTCTGTTTCACATCCATGCCGTGTGCTGAACTGCGTCGCTCGTAATCCTCCTTCGCAGCAGTGGAGTGGTGCGTGTTTTTTAAAGATTTTTTTTCTCTTGGCACGTATAAATTAAATTGCATCAACACCTAACACACTTGACTTGCTGTTTGCCGATGAAACCAACGGGTTCTTTCAGGGGGCCAACATCAATTACGTCATGCATACGGCAAATATGTGGCTGACCCAACTAAGCTTACGGCTTTCCGATTAACTATTAGGTCTTGTCGTCGACACAATCGAACACATAATACTCAAATCTAAAAATAAATGAGCTGACAATTATTTAACATCGGTCTTTCAAGATCAACAGATTGAACGAGAGACCTCTTGTATGTTCGGAGGTATATATTTCAGACATTATTTACGTTGGACATAATTTCTGAACAAATTGAAAACGGTTCTATCGAACATATTTCACAGGTTAAATCGAATAAAACCTTTGCTTCCGATGTTGTTTAAGTGCCAACTATACTACCTCATGATAAATACTCGGCTACGTAAGAGAATATTGTTATGGCATACCACAGCCAAAGGTGATTTGGAACAACTGCACATTTTCCAAAAGAAGGCTTTGCAGTTCATCGGAAATTTAGGACATCACGATCACACAATTGCTTTCACAGCAAAGTTGTGAGCCTCTAGTTGGTAGGGATTTTTCGTGGCGTGCTTTCCCAAAATCTGGCCGCTGGATAAGTGGTTTCCTTGAGTTTCCGCATAACATAATAATGTTATTTCATTTATTCGAATTGTTTATTTATTTATTTAGTACATACTGCTGACCACATTGTGGTCCTTGCAGGACGGGCAGACATTGAATACAAAACATATACAAGATACGTTCGTATACATTCATAACAAATATACATAAAAACAGTATATATATATATATAGACATTACAATGATATACTGCTCGCAGAAACACTTCGTGCAAAGATAAAAACACAATACCTTAATCAATCCATGGTGAAATTAACAGAACGATGTAAAAAACAAAAAGGCAAGGGAATTGCGCACCAAAGGCAAGGGAGGTTCACACTGAACGACTTGCCTTGCTCATTCAACAGCAAGAAGAACACATTCTATGGCAGCAACAAATACAAAACAAAACAAACAATAAAAAAACTTACATAAAACGCAGTCACATGTTGTAAGGAGCGGCCAGCGAATTCCATTCACAAATAGTGCGGGGAAAGAAGAACTTCTTTCTCTGACTGCTGTCTGTCCTGTCCTAGCATCGATTAAAGTCCCTATATAAGAAAAGTACCGCCATCCTTTGATAACGCCGCTTCTCTCTCTCCCGTATCTCCGATTGGACGATGATAGCGCGCGCTTTCACTTCTTTATATTTTCTTTTTTTCCGCCTCAGAGCCATGTTGAAAGTCCTCTGCGCAGCCGTAGTCGCCAGCCGGCGGCGGCGGCGCGCGCCCGGCCTGAAAGCTTCAACGTGGACTTTCTAGGTGCGCCACCGTCGACTTGGCTTTCGCAAGCAAAAAGATAAGAAAAAAGTAAGCGCTTTAGGAGAGGAGGCGCGGAGGAAAGAGTAGATGGCGGTACTTTTCTTATGTAGGGATTTTAGCATAGGTGTCAGTGTATCCGGACGATGGTGTCGTGTATACCTTGTGGAGAGAAGACTTACATATATTGAAGGGTCAAGAGTAAATTTGTGATTAATTACATTGTGTAAAAAAGCTAGCCTGTGTTTCTGTCTTCTTTGTTCAAGCGAAGGAGTGTTGTTAGCCAACATCAACTCTGACGGCAAATCCGAGCTTTTGAACTTGGAGTAAATAAAACGAACAAATTTTCTCTGTATTCTCTCAAATTGTTAACATTGACTTTAGTATAGGGATCCATGCCACGCATCATATTCACACGTATGCATGTTTACCTTTCACCGGTGGCCGCTTTCTACCGGCTAACAAATGTTAAACGTTATCGCTCGGCGCAGGACGCGCCTGTATCGGAAGTTTCTCGAACGTTATCGATGCTTTTTTTTCCGTTGCCTGTTTTCACCTACGCTTATGTTATCTCATTGTATGACCGACGCGAATTGTCTAGAACTTTCTGGAAGACACTGCGGGTACCAGATATTAATCTGGAACATTCACTGACTCATGTATAAAAGCCGGCGCGTTTCACCGCTGACCAGATTTCGACGATCGCCGACAGTGTGCGCCGCTATCGTTGTGCATCAAGTGCACCTTGCTTTTCTGGGCACAGGTACGCCCAATGAAAAAGTCCGTTTCGTCATTCAGAGTTTTGCAACTGTTTTCTTCAGCGTCACTACTACGTGACATCTGGTGGAGGTGCTTTTGTGTCCATGCAGCGGGCGCCCCCGAAAAGCCGTGATCCAAGCCCGAAGCCCGAAGAGAGTACCAACGTTGTCCCGGAGCATCGAGCTAGCCTCAAGCTACAAAACTAACCCCCGGAGTACGGACCTCAGGCTACAAAACTAACCCCCGGAGTACTGACTTCTTCCGAGAAGACCAGGAAGTGCACGGCCACAACGACCGCATCAACCATGACAGCCTCAGTGGCGCTACACCGATCGTGTTAAGCCCAGACCACACGTACGCTTGCGGACGCGCGTAAGCCTGCGTCTACGCGCCTTGCGGTTGCCGCGCCTAGCGAGGTATGGCGGTTTGCATCCACAAATACGCGCGACTGCGCGCGCTCACTGGCCTCACTTGTTTACACCTTGGCAGACGCCACTTCGTATTTCGTTGTTGGCAGTGCTTCAAAATGCTTCGATATTTATAAACGTAATTGTTATCTTTTTGGAGCCTTTAGATCAGCACAAAAAGTGAAGAAACACTTTATTGCATGCTGTAATTCTGCTTAACTGAGAGTTGAATTAAATCCCCTATATATAAAAAGTTGCGCCATCCACTTCCCTCCTCCTCCGTTCCACTATCGCGCTCGGCGCGACCAGCGCGATCGAGGCGCGATATCGACAGTGGCACCGCCTGCGTCGGGCCTGCCGTGGCAGACGACAGCTAACGCGCTACCCGAGGAAATCCGAGGAAAACTTCGATCGCGCCCTGCGGAGACGTTTTTGAGGCGCGATTTTGCTTCGTCAGTCAGTAACTGGTCTTAATAATGCCGTTTTGGAAGTAGCAACGCGACGACGCGAGACGGCGCAAATATGAAGTGTGCAGCAAGCGTTTGCGCACGCCGGGTGGTAAAAAAAAGAAAAAAAAAAAAGCCTTTTGCCCTCGCCTTGTCGGTTGCGGCAACTTAAGGCGCAGCAGCATGCCATCACAACGAAGTTATTGTCCCTAACACGTTTGATCCGTTTGTGCGTACAGCACTTTCGTCGCACAGGCCCGAGAATGGCAGTCGGAGCACGCTGGAAAGAAAAATAAAATATACAAAAGCATGACGCGAACTTCCACGTGACACGGATTGGCCAATGGGGGAGCGGAGGAGGCTGGGGCGACAGGAGGCGGCTATGAGAGGGCGAGGAGGAAGCGCCGGGGTGAGCGCGGTGGCGGCAAGATCTACGAATGGCGCTACTTTTATAAATATAGGGCTTTTAAGTTGAATGTACCGCGCCGTCGCTGCGTAGCCAGGCGCGCCGACGCGAGGCAGCCCAGGCGCGCGATAACTGAGAGGAGCTGATCAGCGAGATCGCGCCGCGTTTCGACGCGTACGAGCCGTGCAGCACCGTCTGTGCATGCGTGGGCGCGCGGACGCGAGCTCGCGCGCGTTTGCAAGCGTACGTGTGGTCTGGGCTTTACAGCACCCCCGGGAGCCACCGACGTTCCGCGGACCAACATTTGAGGATCCGGAAAGCTGGCTGGAGACGTATGAAAGGGTCGCTGTATTTAACAACTGGAACAGCGACGACAAGCTGTGCCACGTCTTCTTCTCATTGGAAGGTGCTGCCAGGACGTAGTTCGAGAATCGGGACCTGTTCCGCCACGGCTTCCTGCAGACCGTTACAAGTGTTGTGCGCAAGGAAAGGGCCGAAGTTCTCCTAGAAGCCCGGGTACAGCTGCCCAACGAGAACATCACGATTTTCACGGAGGAGATGACTCACCTGTTCAAGCACGCCGACCCCGACATGCCAGAAGAGAAAAAAGCTCGATTCTTGATGAGGGGTGTCAAGCAAGAGCTCTTCGCGGGATTGATACGCAAGCCGCCCAAGGCTGTTGCTGAATTTATTTCCGAGGCCAGAACCATTGAGAAGACAGACGCTCGACATGCGGACAAGGCAATATAACCGCCGAACGGTGGCCGCCAACAACATCGACGTTCAAGCACTTGGCACCGACGACTTGCGCGAGACCATCAGAGCGATCTTTAGCGAGGAGCTGCAGAAGTTCTTCCCCAAGTCGCAGCCTCAAGTGGCATCTATATCGCCGACATCATCAAAGAAGAAGTTCAGCGCTCATTTGGAGTTCCCGATGTGCAACCGCAATCGCCGCAACCCCAGCCGGAAGCGCTGACCTACGCCGCCGTCGCCCGTCGTCAAGGCCCCTCCGCGCTCGCGCCAGGGCCCCGTAATGCCGCAGTTCCGACGTCCACCACCGCTGTCGCCAGCACGCCCGTCCGTCGTCCAGCGCAGCTACCCGCGAAAGACGGGCATTTGGCGCGTTCCCGACCACCGCCCGCTCTGCTATCACTGCGGGGAAGCTGGTGATGTCTACCGCCGATGCCCATACCGCGATATGGGCCTACGAGGGTTCGCCGTCAACGCGCCACGTCCACAGCGAGGTGAACGACCGCGCGACATCGCTGACTACCTCGCCGGAGCCCAGTGGCAACCACGACGACCCTCACGCTCGCCGTCACCAGGCCGCTACAACTCACCGCATCGCCGTCAGTACACAGGTTCCACCCGGGGCCGATTTCCCAGCCCTTACCCGGGAAACTAAACGCAGCAATCGATGGAGGTACGGCTGCTGTACGACGCAATGCCGAAGATCCTCCGCCGCCGACGATGACGACGATTCGCGAATCATCACGACGAGATATCAGCACGCCGCCTAGGAGCAGCCTTAACAGCACTTCGCCGCCGAAAGAAGACCTTCCGACGCGACGTAACAGCAGCAGAGCAAGCCGGCGCAGCCGTGATCCGACGCCACGAATTAACCGCAACGCCACACGCCGGTCTACCGATCTAGACGTGCTCATCGATGGTCATAACGTCACCGCTCTCGTCGACACTGGCGCCGACTATTCCGTCTTCAATGGCGCTTTCTACACCAAGTTAAAGAAGGTGAAGACGGGCTGGCAAGGACCCGATATCCAGACAGCGGGAGGCCACCTAATAACGCCGGCTGGAATCTGCACAGCGCGAGTCACGCTAAACAACCGCACATACCCGGCGAGCTTCGTAATCCTGCAGAACTGCTCCAGGGATGTCATCCTAGGCATGGACTTTCTAAACCAACACGGTGCAGTCAACGACTTAAGGTCCAAGTCGATAACGCTTTCAACGTACAACGCGGTACCACCGCATACAAACATCAGCTACCATTATTTGAATATGCTAAAAGAACAAGTCAGCATTCCGCCTCGCTCCAGCGTAATGATTTCCGTCGGTACCGAAGTGCCTGCAGACATGGAGGGCGTCATCGGGGGCGATCATCACTTACTGCTCGACCGTAAAATTTGCGGCGCTAGAGGCATAGCTGAGCTACGTGAAGGGAAAGCAAGAATGATGCTCACGAACTTCAGCCACGAATACAAGCACATTAACAAAGGCACCACGGTCGCTTACATCGACGAAATAGTACAAGCAAGCAGTGCTTTCGCCTTCACGGATTCTAGTGCACCTGCAACGACGACTGTAGTACCTGAACCTACTTTCGACGTCAATCAGAACCACCCCATGCATAAGAAAGAAAAGCTAAAAGCTCTGCTCCTGCAATACAAGGGCTGCTTCTCGTCGTCATCGAAAGTTCGACAAACCTCTGTCGCCAAGCACCGCATCATAAACGACGAATACGTTCGCCCACTCCGTCAGAGTCCCTACCGAGTTTCGGCGCGCGAACGCGAAACCATAAGGCAACAAGTCGACGAAATGCTACGCGACGACATCATCCAGCCGTCCAAGAGTCCGTGGGCATCCCCCGTGGTGTTAGTGAAGAAGAAGGATGGAACCCTACGTTTATGCGTCGATTATCGTCGCCTCAACAAAATCACGAAGAAGGACGTATACCCTCTCCCACGGATTGCCGACGCGTTGGATCGAATCTACAACGCAATGTATTTTAAATGCGAATGCATTTCTTAGTCGGGGCATGTCAGGCGTCTGTCGGTGTCCGCGCGCCGGCAGGTGTTATCTCTCCGCTCTCACTCCCTCTCCCATAGCAACAGCTGCGGGCGCGCGCGCTTATCCTTGCCCCTAGCAACCGGAGCAGGTGCTGCGGGCAGAGTAGCGGAGAGTAAGTGGAGAGGAGGAGCGCGCTCTGGCGTGTGAGGGCGCTCGCATCGCGGGAACTCGGCGGAGCTCCCGCGTGTGTGGAGAGAGTGTAGGAGAGGGTAGGTGCAGTGCTTCGCCGCTCCTTCTGTCGCCGTTCGCTCTCTCTCCTCCCTGCGCCCACTCTCCCGTTCGCTCGCTCGCACGTATATATAATGGAGTGAAGCGCGCGCCTCTCTCTCGACCGTTCGCTGGCTGGGCGCCTCTCAAGGCGATGGCAGAAGTCGGTTAAGGCGAATGTCTGACGGCAACGGTACCCCTAGCAAGAAGTGTAATACAATCCAACCCAAGCATTACACCTCTCGCTGGAGGTGACGTCACTGCAGTAGCTTCAACGTCATCCTCAACCGGAGGACAAGAAGCGGAAGACAAGGCTGCGAAGCGAAGAGCGCGTGATGCCGAACGCAAGCGAGCGAAGCGAGCTGCCGATACCGAACTCCGTGCTTGGGAAGCCGCTGCGAAACGCCGAGCCGAAGATCCGGAAATGTGTGCTCGATACGCCGCTGTGAGACGTCAACGGCGAGCCGAGAACGCTGAAGTTCGTGTTCGAGAAGCGGCGGAGAAACGTCAACGGCGAGCCGCCGATCCTCGAGTGACGCGGCGTGAGGCCGAGTCCAAGCGGCAACGACGACAGGCTGATCCCGCTGCCGCCCGCGCTGTCGATCGCGCCACGCAAGCGGCGGCGCGTGCTCGGTAGTTTACGCAGCCGGACGCCCGTTTCAAGCGCGACTTCGAGGACCACAGCTTTGGTCACAGCTGCAAGGTTTGCGATCGGTTGTGGTTCGACAACAATCTGAGCATGATAGGGAACATCAAGAAGGACTCGGACGTTTGAACGCGCTTCGGGTTCTTTGGAACGAGTTTGGAAGAGGAGGCCCCGACGACGAGCACGGCGACACCATCATCGCCGTCTGTGACGACAACCCTCGTCTGGCGCCGTTCAAGTCGTACCTGGTGTGTGCCTCGTGCCGCGAGTCTCTGGTCAACGGGCGCGTTCTTCGATGAGCGTGAGTTTCGGTCACCTTCGAATGTGACCACAAGGCTGTGATTATGGCTGTCAGGTACAATGACAACACAAACAGGTGCTGATGAATGTGTACAAATCCTCGTCTCGTCATTAATTTACGCCATTGAAATTAGTACGCCGTGTACTCTCGGCGCAAGAAATGCCTTCGCATTTCCTCACGATTCCCTTCGGGGAGGTGGGGGGCAATTTTTCGTCGATGGACTTCAAAACCGGCTACTGGCAGATCGAAGTCGACGAGAGGGACCGGGAGAAGACTGCCTTTATAACACCAGACGGACTGTTCGAGTTCAAGGTCATGCCGTGTGGTCTTTGCTCGGCACCTGTGACTTTCCAACGTGCCATGGATACAGTACTGGCAGGCTTGTAGTGGCAGACTTGCCTCGTCTATTTGGACGACGTCGTTGTGTTTGCCTCAAGCTTCGAGGAACACCTCCGGCGCCTTGAAACAGTTCTTCAAGCAATCAAGACTCATGGACTCACGTTAAAGCCAGAAAAGTGCCACTTCGCATACGAGGAGCTCTTATTTTTGGGCCGCGTCATCAACAAGTCTGGAGTGCGCCCCGACCCTCAGAAAACTGCGGCCATCTCCAACTTTCCTCCGCCCGCTGACAAGAAGGCAGTGCGTAGATTTCTTGGACTGTGCGCCTATTACAGGCCCTTCGTCAAGAATTTTTCACGGATCGCTGAGCCACTGATGTACCTCGCGAAGGCCGACCTCGAGTTAAGCGGGATACGCCGCAAGTCGAAGCTTTTGAAGAACTTAAGCGACGCCTGCAATCACCGCCAATACTTGCACATATCGACGAAAATGCCGATATCGAAGTGCACACCGACGCAAGCAGTGTGGGACTCGGCACCGTGCTTGTGCAGAAGACTGACGGAATAGAAAGAGTTGTAAGTTACGCTTGCCGGTCGCTATGGAAGGCGGAAAGAAATTATTCCACAACCGAAAAGGAGTGCCTCGCCATCATCTGGGCTACAGCAAAGTTTCGCCTCTACCTCTATGGCAAGCCCTTCAAAGTTGTGAGCGACCACCACGCCTTGTGTTGGCTAGCTAACTTGAAGGATCCTCCAGGTCGTCTCGCACGATGGAGTGTAGGACTTCAAGCATTCGATATTACCGTCGTTTGCAAGTCCGGGCGAAAGCACTCTGACGCCGATTGCTTGTCTCGCGCCCCCGTCGTACCGCCACCACAGGACGATCAGGATGACGACACTTTCTTGGGACCCATAAGTGCCGATGAATTCGCCGAACAACAGCGAGCCGACCTGGAACTAAGGAGCCTTGTAGACTACCTGGAAGGCAAGACCGTCATTGTGCCCAAGGTGTTCAGGCGAGGATTGGCGTCGTTTTTCTTGCAAGACGACATTCGCCTAAAGAAGAACTTTTCGCCTCTCCGAGCCAACTACCTCCTCGTGGTACCCTCAGCATTGCGTCCAGAGGTTCTGCAAGCTCTCCATGACGACCCAACGGCAGGACACCTCGGTTTTTCCCGCACGCTCACGAGGATACAAGAAAAATACTACTGGCCTCGCCTCTCTGCCGACGTCGCCCATTACGTAAGGACATGCCGAGACTGTCAGCCACGCAAAACACCGCCGACACGAAAAGCCGGACTTCTACAGCCGATCGAACCACCTCGCCGACCGTTCCAGCAGATAGGGATGGACTTACTGGGGCCTTTTTCGACGTCGACGTCCGGGAATAAATGGATCGTCGTAGCTACGGACTACCTCACCCACAACGCCGAAACAAAAGCCTTGCCCAAAGGCAGTGCCTTCGAGGTAGCCCGATTCTTCGTTGAGAACATCCTCCTGTGTCACGGTGCCCCAGAATTCCTCATCATCGACAGAGGCACGACCATTACGGCAGAACTAACTCAAGCCATCCTGCGATATAGCCAGACAAGCCATTGCCGGACCACCACCTACCACCCGCAGACGAATGGCCTCACCGAACGCCTAAATAAGACCATCGCCGACATGCTGGCAATGTACGTCGACGTCGAACACAAGACGTGGGATCCATCCTTCCCTACGTGACCTTCGCATACAACACGGCTGTGCAAGAAACAACACACATGGCGCCCTTCAACCTCGTCTACGGAAGGAACCGGGCCACGACGCACGACGCCATGCTACCGGACATCACCGACGAAGAAAATCTCGACGTTGCCACCTATTTGCAGCGGGCCGAAGAAGGTCGACAGCTCGCCAGATTGCGTATCAAGAACCAGCAGAGGACTGACAGCCGACACTACAATCTTCGAAGACGGTACGTCGAGTACCAGCCCGGCGACCGTGTTTGGGTCTGGACTGCGATACGCCGACGAGGACTTAGCGAGAAACTGTTACGTCGCTATTTCGGACCATAGAAGATCATCCGACGTATTGGCGCACTGGACTATGAGGTCATGCCAGACGGCATTTCGCAATCACAGCGGCGCCGCGCACGACCTGAAGTCATCCACCTGGTGCGTCTTAAGCCTTTCTACGCCCGCTGACGAACTTTGGTACTTTGTTACTGTGTTATTTTTTTCTTTGTTACGCGTGGTTTTGTTTTCGCTTTCACATTTGTTTGTAGCATCGGGACAATGCTTTTTAAGGGGAGGGTATTGACGCGTATACATGTTTATCTTTTACTAGTGGCCGCTTTCCACCGGCTAACAAATGTTAAACGTTATCGCTCGGCGCAGGACGTGCCTGTATCGGAAGTGTCTAGAACGTTATCGATGCTTCTTTCCGTTGCCTGTTTTCACCGACGCTTATGTTATCTGATTGTATGACCGACGCGAATTGTCTAGAACTTTCTGGAAGACCCACGGGCATCAGGGATTAATCTGGAACCTTCGATGACTCAGGTATAAAATCCGACGCATTTCGCCGCTGATCAGATTTTCGACGACCGCCGACTGTGTTCGCCCCCATCGTTGTGCATCAAGTGCACCGTGCTTTTGTGGGCACAGGTTCGCCCAATAAAATGTTCGATTCGTCATTTACAGTTTTGCGACTTTCTTCAGCGTCACTACTACGTGACAATATTCAAGTTTTGGCCGGACATAAGTTAGATAAATGAGTAGCCTAACGTTTGAGATGGCGTTTCTTAGTTTGTGTTGCAGATAAGTTAGCTTCTGAAAGGCAGAACATGTGTTGTCAATATGAAGGTTCCAGGAGGAGGAGGTGGAATAAACATTATTTGTGTAGCAGATTTGTGACACCTAGGCCTCTCTACCTAGATAACAGCCCTCGTCGAGCCCTTGGGCTCTGGCGGCATGTTCGGCCTGCTGGATTGCCTTAAGTTGGTCTTCCAGTGCAGAGCTGAGCAGCGCGGTCTCCCACTGCTCTCTGGTCTTGTGCGTTTTATTTTGTGTGGGTCTCCCAGGACAAGCACAAACCATATGTTGTAAGTCCGCCCTTTCTTGACAGAATCTGGATCTTTCGATGTAAAGTTCTGGATATTAACGGTGGTGGGCTACCGGCTTCGGATATGTTTCTGTTTGCAACAAGCGCCAAGCTGTCGGTTGCCGTCTACTTAGTGAGGAGTGTGCCGGGGGAAACGGACCCTGCCCAATTTATAGTGTTTGGTTATCTCGGTAAAGGTGGTCATTCGGGCTCTCTCCGTTCCCAGTATTTGCATGTCACCTGCTCGCTCCACCAGTTCTCGAGACAGGTTGTGCGCTATTTCGTTCCCGGGAAGGGAGGAGTGTGCGCGTGCCCATATAATGTAAACATCTAGATCTTCACGAAAGTTAGCTAAAATTCTTCGCGCTTCCGGCACGATTCTTCCTTTAGCATAGTTCTTGACGGCCATCTTGGAGACGCTGACTATGCTGTTGGCCTCCGTGGAGGCTATTGCCAGTGCTAAGGCAGCCTCCTCCGCCACCTCAGCCTTTCCTGTTTTTACAGTGCCACTAACTCTGCAGTCACCCTCTAGACTGGTAGCAACTATTGACATACTCTGTCTAATTGTGTACTCTGCCGCGTCCTCATCGACCACGTCCCTAGCACTACTGAATCTTTTGTGAAGAGATCTCGCCGTGAGAGATGTTCCCTTATTTTCCTTGGGATGTCTCCCCGCAGTCCGTGCCGTGCTTTGTAATATATTCCGATGTCGTCTAAGATGTGTCTGCCCGTCAAACTCTCCGTAAGTCTTTCATACTGCGCCACTCTCTGGGCCTCAATAAGTACGTCTAATGTGTTGTGCACGCCGAGTGCTAGCAACCTCTCGTTTGACGTATTTTCTGGCAGTCCCAAGGCTTGCTTATAAGCCCTTCTAATGATACATTCTATCTTGGCTTTCTCAGCAGCGTAGAGCTTAAGGTAAGGGATCACATATACAATACGACTGATTACGAATGTTTCTATTAATCGAATAAGATTGTGCTCTTTCATGCCATAGTTCCTATTGGATATCCGCTTTTTTAGTCTAATTGTTTGGTGAACACTATTATCCAGAAGTCTAATGCTTTCTCCATTATGATCGTTTTCGGATATGCGGAGTACCAGTATTCTTATAGGCTTTCCACTAGCGGTATCCTGGTGCCTTCTACTGTGACCATAATGTCCGGCCTTTCCTTAATACTTTGCGACCTCTGCAAGTGGGTCTATAGAGCAGAAGTTCTGATTTTTGAGGGGAACATCGCAGTCCGTTATCTCTGATGTAGTCTTCGACCGCGTTTACTGCTGTTTGGAGGATCTCTTCCACATGCCCATCGTTTCCAGCCGCCACCCAGAGGGTTATGTCGTCCGCGTATAGGCTGTGTCCGAGTCCTTCTATTTTTTCGAGTCTCGCAGGAAGACCAATCATTACCCCGTTGAATAGAAAGGGAGATAGGACCGCCCCCTGCGGAGTACCCATATTACCTAGTTTGATCTCCTCCGATTTGGTTCTCCCAATTGTAATCTTTGCCGTACGATCCGTCAAGAAGGCTTTGATGTGCGCGTATGTTTTACGTCCTACATCCAGCTCTTAGAGATTTTGTATTACTGCCTTGTGCGTGACAGTGTCAAAGGCCTGTGTTAGATGGAGCCCTAGTATCGCCTTTGTATCTAGAGTTTTCGCACCTGCATATATAATGTGATGTTTCAGTTGGAGCATAATATAAAGCGTCGATAACTTTGGTCGAAATCCAGCCATGCTATGTGGATAAGTCCTCCATCATCCACGTATCTCGTGAGGCGTGTGAGAGCCACATGTTTCATGAGTTTACCGACGCAGGATGTTAGCGATATGGGCCTTAAGTTTGTCAGTTGTAGTTTCTTTCCAGACTTCGGTATAAAGATGATTTGGGCTGCTTTCCATTGACTTGGAATGTCACCTTGTTCCCAACAATTATTTATGTAGTCTGCGAGAGCTGGGATGGATTCATCGCCGAGGTTTCTGAGCACTTTGTTGGTTATCTCATCAGACCCTGGTGCAGATTTTGGTTTCAGTCTAGTAAGTTCATATCTGACTTCTGCCTCCGTAACGGCGGCATCGAGATCAGGATTCTCTTTGCCGCTGTAATCTGGGAGTCGTTCTCTATTCGCATCTCCAACGTACATCTTTTGGAGCACTTGAAAGAGCTCTTCTTCTGTACCTGCGTAGCTGTGTATAACCTTCTGTACATTGTGTCTTTGTACAGTTTTTGTACTCTCGGAATTACATGTGGCTTCCCAATTTTTGGGGGTTAACCTAGTCGCATAAACTTCGATTTCCTTGTCTAATTCCGCAATTCTATTCCTTATTTTCCGATTATGTTTTTGTTTTTTCCATCTTTTCAGCATACTACCTTTCCCTTCCCACATATGCAATAATCTGCTATCCATCTCCTCTATCCCTGCCTCTTTTGGAACAGTTTTGGTAGCTCGTTTAACACTTTGTTGCAGTTTCTCTGCCCATTTCTCGATGTCCGTTATATTCTCTTCCGCATCTTCCTTTCGGATTTTGCGGAAAGAGTCCCATTCTACAAGTTTCAGTTCTCTGCACCTCTTTTTCTTTGGGCCTGCTTGTACCGTTGTGACGACGATGTAATGGTCACTACCTAAGCTTTCCTGCATGTTTTTCTATCGAGAATCTACTATGTTTTTTGTAAACGTGAGATCTCGTGTCGTGTTGTTGCTAACACTGTTTTCTATTCTGGTGGGTGCTTGAGTATCAGTTATGAGCGTTAGTCTTTCGTGCTGAGCGTCTGCCCATAGGCTTCGGCCCTTAATGTTCCCTAAGCTGTATCCCCAAGCAGCGTGTGGCGCGTTAAAATCGCCCACCACGATTAGCGCCTGTTTGTCGGCTACGCTCAACGTTTTGCGGAAGAGTGGACCGAATTTCAGCTTGCGCCGGGGTTGAGTGTACATGTTCAGAATAAATAGACTTCGGGCTTTTTTGCGGGGGGGGGGGGGGGATTATTTCAATGAGGACGTGGTCTATGCGCCGCATTCCGGTGTCGTGCTCGACAGCCACGAGGTTTCTGAGTACCATCGTCGTGACGGTTGCCTTCTCACCGGAAGCACTGTAATATTTATAACCCGATAATTTTGCCATCCCCCCCGTCCCCTGCTGGGCGATGAAGGTTCCAGGAAAAATTATTAGTGAACGTTACGCCAAGCTACTTGTAACTCTCAACTTGCTTGAGTGGAACAGATCCCATTTGATACGCGTACTCCAGGGGATTCTTTTTATGCGTTATGCCAAGAGAAACTGTTTTATCTATGTTCGCAGCAATGCCCCATTCTTCTCACCACAAAAATATACTATTCAAGCTAGAGTTAAGATCCTTCTGATCATCCACGGACTTAATTGTACGAAATACAACGCAGTCATCTGCAAACAGCCTTATTCTTGTTCCAGGTTTGACGACGGTAATAATGTCATTATTATATAAAAGGAAGAGCAATGGACCCAAGACGCTGCCCTGGGGAACATCTAAAGTGACTGGCAGATATCCTGAGTTGTGATCGTCAACTGAAACATACTGTTGGCGATTATCCAGATAGTCTGTAATCCAGGTAATTTGATGTCCGGAAGGTTAATGTTCCTTAATTTTAGAATTAGCTTTTTGTGAATTACCTTATCAAAGGCTTTACTGAAGTCCAGAAACACAGCATCAATTTGACCGTTGGCATCCAAAGCTTTGGCAATTGAATCAATTATTGTTACTAATTGTGTAGTAGTGGAACAGCCTTTTCTGAAGCCATGTTAAGCACTTGATAGTATGGAGAGTTCCTCTAAGAATTCAGTCATGCGAGTTGCGATTATATGCTGGAAAAGTTTGCAGCAAGATGACGTTAATGATATGGGGAGGTAATTCTCGAGCAATAATCGATTGCCCTCTTAAAGATCGGAACAACTCGAGCCATCTTCCAATATTCAGGCACTTTCGGGAATAACAAAGATGCTCTGAATAATACTACTAAAACTTAGCAACAGTTTCGGCGTATCGTCTAAGAAACAAATTCGGGAGGTTGTCAGGGCCAGGAGTTGTTTTGGTTTTTAAATTGGGTAACATAGACACAATGCTATGGTAAGATATAACGTTCACCTCATGCTCTTCAAACACTGCAGAACTCAAAGATGGGCCTGAACGTGCACGGGAGAATACGCTATGAAAATAATTGTTAAAAAGTTGTGCAATGGCATTCAAGTCGTTAAGAATGGTTCCATTAACTGCAGTTTCCGTAACTGTCTTCTTGCTATTGCCAAGGTATCCCCAAAACGTATCCGGTGCGTTCTTTATCAAGTTGGGCAATGTTGTGGTAAAATAAAAAATTTTTCAATCACGCATAGCGCATGACACCTTTGTAGTTCCGTGATAACGACCGTGCGTGGATGCTTCTTTTTTATTCGCTTGATGTTGCGCTTTAGTTGTACTATTCCACGCGTCATCCAAGGCGTACTTTTTATTGGCTTTCCTAGATTTAGTGGGTATGAATGTAGCTATGCAATGCCTGCACATTGTAGTAAACACGGTCCAAAGTGTACACACATCACTACCACTATCTGCAAAGCGCGTGAGACATGTTTTCATGTAGTCAACGATGCTCACGTCATCAGCTCTGGTGTAATCTATCAAAGATTTGGTATTGACAATTTTACAATGAGCAAGGAAAGCGCAACAAGGTAATGGTCAGATAAACCATCTTCGATTGACAAGTTATGCTTGGAAAAGGTTCGGTTTAAAAAATAACATCTAATATAGAACTTGATGACCCTTGTACACGCGTGGGTTCATTAATCACTTGAAAAAGATCATGTGTTAGCATAAAGTCATATATAATGTTAGCATTTTCATCAGCCTTATTGTTTGCTTGGAGAAGCTCCCAATTAACACCAGGCAAGTTAAGATCGCCGATCAAAAAAATTTTCTGATTTTCGTAGAGAGACATGTGCTCTTGAAGTTTATTCAAGTAGTCTGGTGTAGCATCAGGTGGTCTATAAAATGCGAACAGCACAAATCATTGACCCCAGCACGATAACCTGACGCATAGGTACTCTAGTTCGGGAGTGTCACCGATAAGCGTAGCTCCGATTTGATATTTAATTAGAACGGCTATACCCTCGCCTCTGCGCAGTATATCCTTACGAAATAATTTGTATTGGGGTGGAAAAAGAAGTTCATTTGTTTTATCGCTACCAAACCAGGTTTCCGTTATGACTGCGATGTGCGGATCGTGCCGTAGCAAGTGAATTTCTAGGGAATCTGTCTTGTTCGCCAGGCTACGAGCATTAAAATTCACGATACGCAGACGTTTTTCCTTGGCTAAAACTGAATTTCTGTGGATGGCAGGTTCGAATATTTCTAAACATGAAAGTTCTGAAACATTGTCCGGAACATCGGCGACTGTCGTGCCTATTTCTGCGCTTGCGCGTGACGGCGGGTCGTTGGGCGGTTTAGTTTGTTTTGCCTCGTTTTTTAACAGGAATTCTTTCATTTTTTTCCTCGCTCCAAATATAAGCTGTCCTATTGATGTACAATTTGTGAAAAGCTAAGGAAACTTTGTTACCCTTCTCGCGGTTTTCTTTCGTACTCGCCCACAGCTTCCTTATAACTTCACGAACTTTTCGCGAATAGTCTTCACTTATTGATATAGTAGTGTTCTTAAGCTTGTGGCACTGTTTAAAAATTAACGCTTCGTCTCTTGTATCGAACATCCTCAGGATGACCGGTCGTTCCTTATTTGTGGACGGTCAACCTAATCTATGTATTCGTTCAATAGCTATCGGGTTCAGCTTGAGAAGCTCTTGGAAGATACCTTTATTTACGGCTGTTTCCAGTGATTCGCCGTTTTCACTCTCTGGTTCTGTTAGGCGAAAAATAATCAAATTAGGTCTTCTACTGAGGTTCTCTAATTCGTCCATTTTCTTTTCAAGGGTAAGAACAACTTCGCTAATATGTGAAAGCCGGTTTTGGCATAAAGTGACCTTGTCTTCAAGTTTCGATAAAGCGTCTACCTTTTTTTTTCAATTTCTGCCAGGCGGTTTTCCTTGATATCCTTAATATCAGCTCAGATTTCCTTATGTTGCTTCAAGATTTGAGCAGTTTCGGGCCCGGGGTTAGTTTCAATGTCCCCTCCTAAAAGCAGTAACTTCCAGAGGCAAAACGCATCAAGCAAGCAACACAGCCAAGGGCACGGCAGCACCAGTAGAAAAGGGTCGCTTGAACAGTAACACTTGCCCTAATCCTTTCTCACCTGCCCAACAAAAAGCAGAGTTGAACCGCATTCTTTCGGTGCCACAGTGCCCAGTGGTAGCGTATTCCAAAGGGTGGCCCTTTATACTTGTTCCGCACGGTGTCGCTACTTGCAGAAGCTGCGTGCCGCCCTCTGCGCTTGCTGTCGTTGAATGATGAGGTGGTCTGATGGGCGGCATCAAAAGCTGAACAGCAGCTTGATGGCAGATGAGATCGCCGTGCTCGTACGTAGCCGCCGTGACCACGGTGTGCTCCAGGCAGTATGCAGTGTGCAGGAGGCAGAACTGCACAACAAAAAGCAGAGGGTTCCTTTCGGTGCCACCGTGCCCAGTGAATCCGATACTGTCATGACTGTCGGTTGTGTTTAAGTCACACTTTACAAATTTTGTGACACAGTTTACTTTAAGAAATAGATTTACTTCAATAAAGCACTTGCGCGAGAAGGGGTGCCTACAAGAATAACGATGAATGAGTGTGGTCCTCGAACGGCAGGTGGAAGAGGGTTCTGTCACAGTTTGCGGATAATAAAATATATGTAAAAGTACCTCTGTCACATCATTATTGTACATAACCATTGTGTACACTGTATATATTCAACATCATTTTATGTAATGTGACAACTAGTTTATGTGTTACTGTGCGTTTCATTGGGTCTGTGTGGTTCTATGTTAGTGAGTATGGACTCGGACCTTTCTACGAAAACGTGCCGTGTATACAGTGCCCCGTACTTCGTATGTGTTATCGTCTCAGTGGAATTGTGCCGTCGTTGTGATTCGGTGTTCGTATTATCTTTTGTTGAAATAATATTCCTCTAAGCACACACAATTACGTTTTCTCGTATACTCGAATCGAAATCCGAAACTATCATGTCTGCAGCTTGTGTGCAAGTCGTAATTTACGCATTCCCTGACGTAATTTACTTTTAAACAATAATTTTGTTCAATAAAGCACTTGCGCATGGCGAGCGGCCGAGAAGAATGAAGATGTATGCTACACTTTCGCAAACGTCTGCGCGCTCGTGAAGTACTTCGCTTGTGGTGGTGGTACTTGAGTAACGGCGTCAAACCTCAGTTTGGGCAGTGGTACTTGTCTAACGTCCGCACCAGCTTCGCTGTACATCATCTTTGCCAAGGAGGAATGGCTGTGGACTCGTTTGCTTTACTAACAAAACTTTGCCCATTTTCTATATATTTAATAAGCTCGCAGCGATATTCATGTAAAATTACACCAAATAAGCAAGTGTATTTCTAAATTCCTGTATTGGCTTAGAGTGCCGCTATAAACCAAGGCATGGAGCATTTGTTGGGAAATGGAGAAGAACTACAAACACTATGCAATCACTTAATAAACGCATACCGGACATCCTTAACGCCAATCCCGAAGTTGTTGAACTGCCTTTGTCTTGCAAAAGCTTATGTGTTAACCAAAGAAAAGTGAGAAATGTCCTGCTATTAGTAATTTAACTGTAATCAGTGGGAAATATTTGATTATTTACAATAATTATTGTAATTTATAAACATGTAACACGTTTACAAATTTGAATGGCAGTGCACAGTTATATTTTAACGCGATAGCGTTTAGGGCCCCGTGTGGCAGAAAATTCGGCGTCAGCAACGAGCGTGTGATCGCGGGTGGCGGAGAAGATCATGCAACCACATCGACCGCGCAGGCCTTCCCACACGGTGCAAGGTTTTGATGAACAAAAATTGAATTTCTCACAGTGAAATTCGTCAGAAAAATGGTAAAGCACGACTTTACCATTCGGCATCGGATTTGCCGTTGGATAGTTTACCAATGGGCATCGGATTGTATTTTGAATGTACGAGAAAACCAAATTCTGCTACGAGGAAACTGAAACACAAACCTCGTTTACAGCCTTTGTACGAGACCTGCCTGCGTCGAGGCAATAGCAAAGAATTATAAAATGATAAAAAAGGTGCTAGGGCCTTCAAATTTTAATATAGGACCACTTATATTGCCCCTGAAAAATCGTCTTTGCTGCAGTGCATTTCAGTTTAGAAGTGAAGCCGACTTTAGGGGATCGGTGTAAGCTTTGTCTTTGTCAGCTGGCTTTCCCACGTTCACTGTTGCAGTGAATGAAGCCTACTTGCCGTTTGCGAACGATGCGATGCGAACGCGTCTCGATAACGCTATCGCGTTCTACTCTTAAAGGCGAAGCTTAAGCATCCTTCAATTTTTATACGAGTTGTATCACTCATATTTTTATTGATGGAAGGCTCGATGAACCGTCCACTGCGAAGCTCCGTGATGAGGACAGGTAATGTCCACCTCCACCAAAATGTCACATGCGAAGACGCCGACGACAAGGAGTATATTCACAAGTGAATGTGCTGCGTTTGGCCAAAAAGCAACAGCCCGCGCTAGCCTCCAATCATCGTCGGCTTCTTTACAACATTGGCCTCTTCTTCTTTGTAACTATTCTTCCGTCGTAGCAATAATATGTTATAATAAAGCACATTTGCAAAAACATTTGTCATTATTCATTGATCTGTCGCTGGGACTACCCCAACATGCGTCCACTTAGCTCCTACTATGACTCGCGGTACACAACACTATCCAAGAACTAGTGGAAGGGCACCTTAACAGCCAGTTACAACGCCTCCAACGAACAACGAAGGGGTGTCACAGTCTATCCCGTCTAGGATACCAAAAACCAAGAAAGCCACACCAGGAAGGCCGCACACTTCTTGCGCTTAGCATTCTAAACAATATAACGGGGCCCCAATTCACCGAAATATGCACCCTGACTGTCATAAAGGCTGGAGACAGCCAAGACCCAATCCCTGGCGATGACACATCGGACACACCGCTCCTTTACACCAACGTGACCTGGTACCCACAAAGACATGCTCTGTGTCTAGTCGTACTAGATAGCACCATTGTGAGAGCTTCGGCTGCGCACAACACTGTGGACAGTGGCACGGCGGAAGAGAGTGCTATCGCCCTAGCCATCGTACACGCTTCAACCATGCCGGTGCCGGATGGACCGATCGCAGTGGTCCCTGATTCGCCAACCGCCTGCAGGACTTTGGCACTATGGATGCCCTACCCACACCGTATCCCCTACTTCATTAGACCCCACAGCATTACACAGGGTGCGCGTATCGTCTGGACACCTGGACACGCCTCATTCCATGGTAATGAACGCGCTAGTGTGGTAGCCCGAGAGCACGATAACCAGGCGCCATTGGAAAAGCTGTCCAGCCCTAATGACGCACCGACAGAACCGCTGAACCACGTTGAAACTCTACAACATTACAGAGATGGCAGGAGACACTTCCTCCCACCACACCAGTCTCTTAACCGAGAAGATGCCGTCGCGTGGCGACAGCTACAGACCAATTGATTCCCCTGTCTCTTTTACTTTCACCTCTTCCACCCCACACAATATCCCTCATACTGCCCCTATAATGAGGAGCAAAGCTCACAGTGTATCATTGCACCCGGCAATGCTCACACCCTCCGGGCAACTCCCCTATTCCTTCACCTTCCTCCTGGGAGACTGCGCTAACCAGCTTAGACCGGCAAGGGCAGCGACGGCTGATCCAGCGGCCAGGCGCGGCGGCGCGAGCCAACAAGGCCCTGAAGTATGGGCTCCACCCTACGAGGAAGTCACCCTACCTCATTAACAATAAATGTTTTCTCTCTCTCTCGCCCGGTATCTACGTAAGCCCCCCCCCCCCCCCCCCCCCCCCGGCGCGCTTCGCTCCCTTTTGGATGGTTGTAAAAAAAAATACTTAAAGCAATCGTCAAAGTGTGAAATATAACAATGCAGAAACGCCACCCAAAAAAAGAACAAACATCTGACGAACAACGCAATTCTAATTGAGGACCGCCGGTTTCGAGCGCCGTGCTTTGCAGTGATGTCATAGCATACTTTTTTTCTGTATTGCGCAGAAAGAAAACACAGAATACCATACCCTGCATAGATCTCATTGCTACGCACTTACTCAATATACGAGAAAACAAGTACACGCAACCAATATGAACAGCCAGCCCGGGGGAAGTTCCCGCACCACGTAGAAACTTCTTATGTAACAGTTTGGCGAAAGTGGCATCTAGGAGATCGAATTTCGGTGAGTCGATCGCATGATCAGGATCGCCAAAGACTCTATAAACTCCGCCTCATGAACATGTGATATAAAGGAAACGAGGATTCCTAAATGACAGAAACTTTGCCGAGTAATGCGGATGTCTATGTCCCGATTATTTATAATATTTCCTTGGAGAATGCCCACCAAAAACATGGCGTCTCTACAGTCTATGACACCATGGTCTGTGGTCTCGGCAGGCGGGCAGCTTGTAGACCACGGTACAAAGCAGCCCCATGAATTATAGAAGGGTTTGCGTATATTGGCTATTCATCGTAATACAAATAACATATCGCAGTACAGAGGAGGGACAAGTCGAGACAGGACAAGCACTGGAGACAAGCGCAAACGTCGCGAGCAACGTGGACCAGCTGCAAGAATATAAGAAGAGAACGATGTACTTGGTTTCTCATACTGCATGCAACACCAGCGGCATATGGACCAACTGATTTTTCTTAATTAAAACAGTACGCCCCCTATTGTCATTTCACGTCCATCGCAGTCACCGACAGCCTGTTAAATCGACCTCTGTGCGTGGAGCAGCTTTTGCTAACTCGTTCAACTGATAGTTGACGCACTAAAAGCGCATAGCGTTAGCCGGCAGTCACGTGGTATTTTTTAAATTTTGCGCACTTTTAAGGAAGGTCGGAAAAAATTGAACAGGGCCGTTATCTTAGCATAGATGAAATTATTCGATGTTTGTGAACAAGCGCTACAACTTTTGTAATGAAGATAATTCGCTAGAGTTACTATTTAAAAATATAATTTAGCAATATTTGTTAATTACCCAGCTTGGTGGACTGGAAAAACTATTATGACGTGCCCTTATGGGTCCGAATAATACTGCGCCAATACGACAAGCGTAGAACTTCTGTTTTTTTTTAATACTTGGCCCAAGTTACCTGAAACACGCTGTATATTATCCCCTATAGACCGTTTCACTGTTTACGAACATAGGCCCTGCACGTCTTCCGGTTTTGCCCTCTGACGTAGCTGCTAAGTGTAACTGGCAAAGATGCAACCATGCGTTCAAACATAGAAGACTGATAAGGCACTTGACGGGAAGTTTCTTGGGTGCGGCGCGCTCGCTGCTGTTATCGCGAGCATGAAACCGTCTATAGACTACGTTAATTTCCGTCGGCTTTTGCTGCTGCTAGTGTAGCGTTTGTTGTAGCATTGCTCTTTTAGGAGACACCAAGTGGGACAATACTCATGTCTGCTTATCATGTCGCAAGGATGTTACGAAAGAATCACTTGCCATAAGGTGTTCTGAATTCGCTCTCTAATACTATTCTGGAAACTGCTCAGGAGGGGCACAGACAGCAGTTAAAACAAAACCGGACACCATGGAAATGTGACTATGCTCTGCGTGCAAAGTTTCATAGTTAAGGAGCACTTACAATGCTGCGAAAGCGAAACCCGAGCAGGATACTGACATCACGGCAGACATTGCCTTCATGAATTCGAGAATAACTTTGTTCCTTCCATTACTTAATAAAATTCATGATTTGATTGTTATAAGAGACACTGTACAATGTATCGAAAAGGCAGTCCAGTTTGTTTTATTTTCCACAAGATATGATACACGGATGACAATGGTCACTACGCAGTCAGAGGCAGTTGCTGAACCTGCAGCAAGAGCAGATCAAATATATGTACCGACTTCACAACAGGAAGAGTGGGAATTGAAAAAGAGCTGAACGACCTTGTTTAGTACAGCTGGTGACAAATCTGAAAGTACATGGAATAGAGCAGCATGAGGGTGATTAATTTTAGACTACCTGAATGGGTGTAGCGAGAAAACTAAATCTGCCTGAATTTACGTCAACATATATTGAAGCAGCAAAGAGGTTGCCTTCTAAACCCGAGAAGTTGTCTCATTTTGCAATGATATTAAAGGCGTGCTCAGAGCAAGAATTGTGGTTGAAGCAGGCAGAACTTTCGCGAAGTAAGGTTCTTGGCATTGGCTTCAATGACATCCTGACTACTCAAATTGCAAAACATTTATTGTTGATTAGACGATGGACAACTGAGAAATTATGTCAATATTTGTGACAAGGAATGGCAGAATTTTGTTGAGGAAAAAAGAGGACCACCATGCCGTTTATGTGAGTACAGAAAAGGGCATCACAGAAAATGTGCAATGGCGGTGCTTTATTGAACATAACCTCGCCGACTTATGGACCCTGTTAATGAAACATCTTTTAATTGCCGTTACTACGACACTGCCTTATTGCAGAGCGCCACGCACCGCGTACTACCAGGACATGGAATGTTATCGTTTTTCCATCTAAATACACGTAGATTGCGGAACAAAAAACAAAACGAAGTTGCCTCTTGCTGGGTAGTATGAGGCATGCTTTTAATGTTCTGACATTTGCAAAGACTTTGTTCAGTGATTGTGAATGATGCAGAGGCAGTTTTACAGCTACCATTGCGAATAATTGCGTCACGGCAATTTTCGGGAAGGAGGCATTGTACTTTACACAAAGTCTTCTCGCTCACCCCGTCGTCGTTCCCCGTCTCCGTTCCGCCGTACTTCATCGCCCCTGCGTCCTGCCTCCACTTCTTTCGACAATCATCCGGAAAACTAGACGCTGCAGTTTTTGGAGGAGAAACTGCTTGTTTGCGAACTCTCCCAATTCCTCCTGCTCGCCCTGCTACTTTACTCGCTGTTTGTGTGGAAGGTGTTTCCGTCGACGCTCTTATTGACACTGGCGCCGCCATTTCTGTTATTCATCGCACATTATGCTACCGTCTACGAAAAGTGCAAACTCCGTATGTTGGTCCGGTCTTATGTGGCGCCAATGACAGTCTGATTTGCCCTACCGGACAGTGTACTGCTCGTGTCCTCATCGACGGAATTCGCCATCATATACAGTTTGCGGTGCTTCCGTCGTGCGCTCATCCGACCATCTTAGGCTGGGATTTCTTGTCAACTGCATCTGCTGTCATTTCGTGCGGACAACCACTTATACATATTACGGACACCGAGCTCCGTGACGCTGCCGCTTCCTCGCCGCCCCACCTTGTCACAGCGGCAGATTTTGTTCTTCCACCCGACCAAGCCCGCATTCTCACCATTAGATCTAGCGAAAATATCGACGGCGACGCAGTTGTTTCCCCTTCTCAGCGCTGCATTTTTCGGGGAATCGCCATCGCTTCTTGTCTAGTGCGTTTCTCACGCGGCTGCGCCAGTCTGACCGCCTACAACACGGTCAGAGCCACTTCTGCTGCCGGAGGGGTCTACTGTTGCCATGCTTATCGACGCAGCACCAGTATGTGTCGTCACTGCTTCGCCTGTTTCCTCCTTCGCCGAGTGTACGCACACAGACAGTTCACCCAGTGCTCTAAGGGCCACTGTGAGTTCAGATTTGAGCCCAACTCAGACTGAAGCCTTGCTGACCATCTTAAGGAAACACCAACCTTGCTTTGACGTGTGCTCGGATGGCTTGGGTAAAACAACCGTGGCCGCTCATCACATCGAAACCGACGGATCCCGCGTCATTCCTCGCCGCCCTTACCGTGTATCGTCTGCTGAACGGAAAGTTATAGAAGACCAAGTGAACGACATGCTCGCACGGAACGTTATAAGGCCTTCAGCAAGCCCTTGGTCGTCTCCTGTTGTCCTAGTTAAAAAAATGGACGGTTCGGTACGCTTTTGCGTCGATTATAGGGCACTAAACAAAATTACCCGTAAGGACGTATATCCTATGCCCCGTATTGACGATGCTTTGGATACCTTACAAGGTGCTGAATACTTTTCGAGCCTCGACTTGCGTTCTGGATATTGGCAAATCCCGATGCATGAACCCGACAAAGAGAAGACGGCGTTTGCAACACCTGATGGCCTCTTCGAATTCAACGTAATGCCTTTTGGTCTGTGCAATGCGCCTGCCATATTTGAACGAATGATGGACACCGTACTACGCGGCCTCAAATGGAAAACCTGCCTATGTTACCTGGGCGACATTGTCATCTTTTCGTCCAGCTTCTCCCAGCCCCTAGAACGTTTAGATGACGTTCTCACGTGTCTAGCCAAGGCCGGTCTCCAGCTCAATACTAAGAAGTGTCGATTTGCGAGCCGCAGCATTAAAGTATTAGCTCACGTGGTCAGCAAGCACGGCATTGAGCCAGATCCCGACAAGGTCGATGCTGTAGTGCATTTCCCAACGCCAACCACACCTAAAGACCTTCGCAGCTTTCTCGGATTAGCGTCGTACTTCCGCCGCTTTGTCCGTGGCTTCGCGACTATCGCAGCTCCTCTTCATAAACTCCTGACCACGACCATGCCCTTTACCTGGACGGATGAATGTGAAGCCGCCTTTCAGACCCTCAAGCGATGCCTCACATCAGGAGCAGTGCTTCGTCACTTTGATCCCACAGCCTCTACTATCCTCCACACTGACGCAAGTGGGCATGGAATAGGCGCTGTCCTGCTGCAGCAGAACCACTCGTCTGAAGAGCAAGTCGTGGCCTACGCGAGTCGTACTCTTTCTCCTGCTGAGCGAAACTATAGCATCACCGAACAAGAATGCCTCGCCATCGTATGGTCCATACAAAAGTTTCGCCCCTATTTATATAGCCGCCAATTCACAATAGTGACTGACCACCATACTCTGTGTTGGTTGTCCTCCCTGAAGAATTTGTCCGGACGCCTCGGCCGTTGGGTTCTGCGTTTGCAGGAGTACGACTACACTGTCAAATATAGGTCTGGCAGGCTACATCAAGATGCGGACGCTTTGTCTCGTTGCCCGCTGTCGCCAAATGCCCCTGTCTTACCTTCCCTCCGTTCGGCACCGCCCAGCCAACCGACCACAACCATAGCCCCGGTACGGTTCGTGACCTCGGTCGACATTCTGTCCTCAGAAGACCTCGCCTCCCTCCAACGTGCAGATACGTACTGCCGCACAATTATCGACCGGCTTACTGGTTTATCCCGTCCTCCCAACAGCCGCTTAAGACGACAACTGGCACGGTTTAAACTTCATAATGGCTCATTATTGCGGCAAGTTTACCACCCTACCGGTCACCGATGCGTCCCAGTCGACCCTCGCTCACATCGACTGCAAATTTTGCAAGCTTTTCACGACGACGCAACGGCTGGCCACTTAGGATTTCATAAAACCTACAACCGCATTAAGACTCGCTGTTTCTGGCCTGGCCTGTCTACTAGTGTTGCCAAGTACGTCAGTTCGTGTGCGTCCTGCCAACATCGAAAACGTTCGACCTCTCTTCCCGCCGGCCCTTTACAACCATTGCCGTGCCCGTCCGTTCCCTTTGAATTCGTGGGCATAGACTTATACGGACCCCTTCCGCTTACACGCGCGGGTTACCGCTGGATTGTCACCGCCGTGGACCATCTCACCTGCTACGCTGAAACGGCAGCTCTTCCTTCTGGTGCGGCCTTTGAGGTCGCCGACTTTGTCCTGCAACCCATTATCTTGCGCCACGGTGCGCCTCGTGTTCTTCTAAGTGACCGTGGCAAGACATTTCTTTCCCATGTTCTTGCTGAAGTCCTGCAAGCCTCAAACACCATTCATAGGACCACCTCTGCGTACCATCCCCAGACCAATGGTCTTAGCGAGCGTTTCCATCGAACTCTGTCCGACATGATCTCCATGTATGTGAAACCTGACCACACAAACTGGGACACTATACTTCCTTTCGTCACGTTTGCATATAATACTGCCGTTCAACGCACAACAAACTACAGCCCCTTTTTCCTCGTGTACGGCCGTGCACCGTCTTTTGTTTTGGACACCACCTTTCTTTCTAACCCTTCTGTTCCATCCACATCTCTACCAGAGGAGTTCGCCGCCCGCGTCGCCCACTGCCGCGAAATTGCGCGCGCCCACACCGCGACCATTCAGGACAAGAGGAAAGTCCGTTGTGATGCGACCCATCGTGTCATTTCGTTCCGCCCAGGCGACGAAGTGCTCCTGTGGACACCTGTTCGAGTGCCAGGGCTCTGTGAAAAATTTCTTCACAGGTATCGCGGCCCATATACCGTGCTTGAAAGAACATTTGCCGTGAACTATCGCGCAGCTCCTGTTACCTCGGTTAATGACCGCCGTTGCCGCACCGTTCAAATTGGTCACGTCTCTCGCCTGAAGCCATATCTTCGGCGTTCCGACCGTTTCTGACTCGCTGCCTTACCGGCCGCTTTCGTGAGGGGGGGGGGGGGGGGAGTTAGTGTGAGCGCTAACTGTGCAGTTCATCATCGTCTTCATGTGTATATACCCATCCTCATAATCGTCATCATTTTGTCGGGTTGGTGTTCGTGGGCTGTCTCGCGCTGCGCGTCAATATAAGAGCTCTGCCTTCGTCCCGGGCGTCGTCTCACAATATTCGTATGTCACAGCTAAGCACTCCACAGTTACGGATGACTAGGAACCGGTTGATATATCGAACCGCTCATTTACTGTCGCGGTGGTCTGCCCCCCCCCCCCCCCTCATCAGGTTCTTACCAAGATTGCCAGTTTTTGCGCACTTTAGTCTCCTAAATAGCTGTTATAGCAGCTATTTTAGGAGACTTATACCTTACCGTGCTCTGTTTAGATACTGCGGCTAACCAACTTCTTGACCCTTTGTATGTTGCCCGGTTCTATAACTTGCTTACTGTACTAAGCCGTGTAACGACTGACAGTGCTAAAATTGTGCTTTCCGACGGCCGTAGATAGCAGCGTGTGCGCAGGTGTTTTAAGGACAGCAATGACCAAACACGTGCCTTTACTGTATTCTATTTGCACATTACAGGCTGAAAAACGAAAACCCGGACGACATTTCTCCAGCAGGTTGATTATGGATAATAGCATGGGATAATTCCGTAGCCTCTTAGGTGATGTCACGTGGAGAGATTTCCGAAACGTAAAAACTTGAATAATGCGTAGAATTTATTTTTACACAAAGTACACGAATGCTGGAATGTGTCATTTACAGAACGTACTGTAAAATTATGCAAGAACATCAGGAAACTATGGATCACAGAAATATGCTAGAAGGAGTAAAGAAACGCAATGAGGTGTTTCACACCTGTACAGTAAAAGAAGTCATTGAAATGCCCACTAAATATTAAAAAATAAGAAAAAACATAAACAGCAATTTAAAGAAATAATGTACTGCATAGTACATAGCCAAGTTTACTGGAACTTTTAAGATATCTGAAAAGAAAACACCACCCAAGCACTCCGTACAGATGGTTAACCAGCGAAGCTGAAACGTGTGGCCCCGGTGTCTTGAGGTGTTTCTCAATTACTGATTACATGTTTGTTTCGAGTGAAACGCAAGCGCCAATGGCGGGCGGATGCTGCTAACCCCGACGCCTAGCTAACTTGAGATATCGAACGCATGCGACAACGGTGAGACGAGGGGGCAGCGTTGCGGGCAGAACAGCATCAACGTGGCAATGGCGGGACGCGTTCGCTGGGGCCCACGCCCGCTTTCGGCGGGAATTTCTCGACCGGCACTTTGCCTTCGGCTGCGACGAAACGTCCACTTTGAAATCGCGAAGTGGAACGCAAGTGCCAATGGCGGGCGCATGCTGCTAACCACGACGCCTAGCTAACTCGAGATATCGAACGCATGCCACAACGGTGAGACGAGGGGGAAGCGTTGCGGGCAGACCAGCGTCAACGTGGCAATGGCGGGACGCGTTCGCCGGGGCCCACGCCCGCTTTCGGCGGGAGTTTCTCGAGCGGCACTTTGGCTTCGGCTGCGACGAAACGTCCACTTTGAAATCGCGAAGTGGAACGCAAGCGCCGAATGGCGGGCGGATGCTGCTAACCCCAACGCCTAGCTAACTCGAGATATCGAACGCATGCGACAACGGTGAGACGAGGGGGCAGCGTTGCGGGCAGAAGAGCGTCAACGTGGCAATGGCGGCATGCGTTCGCCGGGGCCCACGCCCGCTTTCGGCGGGAGTTTCTCGAGCGGCACTTTGGCTTCGGCTGCGACGAAACGTCCACTTTGAAATCGCGAAGTGGAACGCAAGCGCCAATGGCGGGCGGATGCTGCTAACCCCGACGCCTAGCTAACTCGAGATATCGAACGCATGCGACAACGGTGAGACGAGAGGGACAGCGTTGCGGGCAGAACAGCGTCAACGTGGCAATGGCGGGACGCGTTCGCCGGGGCCCACGCCCGCTTTCGGCGGGAGTTTCTCGAGCGGCACTTTGGCTTCGGCTGCGACTAAACGTCCACTTTGAAATCGCGAAGTGGAACGCAAGTGCCAATGGCGGACGCATGCTGCTAACCACGACGCCTAGCTAACTCGAGATATCGAACGCATGCGACAACGGTGAGACGAGGGGGAAGCGTTGCGGGCAGAACAGCGTCAACGTGGCAATGGCGGGACACGTTCGCCGGGGCCCACGCCCGCTTTCGGCGGGAGTTTCTCGAGCGGCACTTTGGCTTCGGCTGCGACGAAACGTCCACTTTGAAATCGCGAAGTGGAACGCAAGCGCCAATGGCGGGCGGATGCTGCTATCCCCGACGCCTAGCTAACTCGAGATATCGAACGCATGCGACAACGGTGAGACGAGGGGGCAGCGTTGCGGGCAGAACAGCGTCAACGTGGCAATGGCGGGACGCGTTCGCCGGGGCCCACGCCCGCTTTCGGCGGAAGTTTCTCGAGCGGCACTTTGGCTTCGGCTGCGACGAAACGTCCACTTTGAAATCGCGAAGTGGAACCCAAGTCCCAATGGCGGGCGGATGCTGCTAACCCCGACGCCTAGCTAACTCGAGATATCGAACGCATGTGACAACGGTGAGACGAGCGGGCAGTAGTAGTAGTAGTAGAGGTTCGGGGTGGAAAAAGATGCATATTTCTGCAGCCCTTATAGGGAGCACGGCTCAGCATCTGAGGGGAGAGGAATGGGGGGGGGAGAATAAAGGAAAATAGTGTAGCATTCTGCATGATCAAAATATACATCACGGGCGGGCAGCGTTGCGGGCAGAACAGCGTCAACGTGGCAATGGCGGGACGCGTTCGCCGGGGCCCACGCCCGCTTTCGGCGGGAGTTTCTCGAGCGGCACTTTGGCTTCGGCTGCGACGAATCGTCCACTTTGAAATCGCGAAGTGGAACGCAAGCGCCAATGGCGGACGGATGCTGCTATCCCCGACGCCTAGCTAACTCGAGATACCGAACGCATGCGACAACGGTGAGACGAGCGGGCAGCGTTGCGGGCAGAACAGCGTCAACGTGGCAATGGCGGGACGCGTTCGCCGGGGCCCACGCCCGCTTTCAGCGGGAGTTTCTCGAGCGGCACTTTGGCTTCCGCTGCGACGAAACGTCCACTTTGAAATCGCGAAGTGCAACGCAAGCGCCAATGGCGGGCGGATGCTGCTAAGCCCGACGCCTAGCTAACTCGAGATATCGAACGCATGCGACAACGGTGAGACGAGCGGGCAGTAGTAGTAGTAGTAGAGGTTCGGGGTGGGAAAAGATGAATATTTCTGCAGGCCTTATAGGAAGCACGGCTCAGCATCTGAGGGGAGGGGAATGGGGGGGGAGAAAGAAGGAAAATAGTGTAGCATTCTGCATGATCAAAACATACATCACGAGCGGGCAGCGTTGCGGGCAGAACAGCGTCAACGTGGCAATGGCGGGACGCGTTCGCCGGGGCCCACGCCCGTTTTCGGCGGGAGTTTCTCGAGCGGCACTTTGGCTTCGGCTGCGACGAAACGTCCACTTTGAAATCGCGAAGTGGAACGCAAGTGCCAATGGCGGGCGCATGCTGCTAACCATGACGCCTAGCTAACTCGAGATATCGAACGCATGCGACAACGGTGAGACGAGGGGGAAGCGTTGCGGGCAGAACAGCGTCAACGTGGCAATGGCGGGACGCGTTCGCCGGGGCCCACGCCCGCTTTCGGCGGGAGTTTCTCGACCGGCACTTTGGCTTCGGCTGCGACGAGACGTCCACTTTGAAATCGCGAAGTGGAACGCAAGCGCCAATGGCGGGTGGATGCTGCTAGCCCCGACGCCTAGCTAACACGAGATATCGAACGCATGCGACAAAGGTGAGACGAGGGGGCAGCGTTGTGCGCAGAACAGCGTCACCGTGGCAATGGCGGGACGCGTTCGCCGGGGCCCACGACCGCTTTCGGCGGGAGTTTCTCGAGCGGCACTTTGCCTTCGGCTGCGACGAAACGTCCACTTTGAAATCGCGAAGTGGAACGCAAGTCCCAATGGCGGGCGGATGCTGCTAACCACGACGCCTAGCTAACTCGAGATATCGAACGCATGCGACAACGGTGAGACGAAGGGGCAGCGTTGCGGGCAGAACAGCGTCAACGTGGCAATGGCGGGACGCGTTCGCAGGGGCCCACGACCGCTTTCGGTGGGAGTTTCTCGAGCGGCACTTTGCCTTCGGCTGCGACGAAACGTCCACTTTGAAATCGCGAAGTGGAACGCAAGTGCCAATGGCGGGCGCATGCTGCTAACCACGACGCCTAGCTAACTCGAGATATCGAACGCATGCGACAACGGTGAGACGAGAGGGCAGCGTTGCGGGCAGAACAGCGTAAACGTGGCAATGGCAGGACGTGTTCGCCGGGGCCCACGCCCGCTTTCGGCGGGAGTTTCTCGAGCGGCACTAGCACTTTGCCTTCGGCTGCGACGAGACGTCCACTTTGAAATCGCGAAGTGGAACGCAAGCGCCAATGGCGGGCGGATGCTGCTAACCACGACGCCTAGCTAACTCGAGATATCGAACGCATGCGACAACGGTGAGACGAGGGGGCAGCGTTGCGGGCAGAACAGCGTCAACGTGGCAATGGCGGGACGCGTTCGCCGGGGCCCACGCCCGCTTTCGGCGGGAGTTTCTTGAGCGGCACTTTGGCTTCGACTGCGACGAAACGTCCACTTTGAAATCGCGAAGTGGAACGCAAGTCCCAATGGCGGGCGGATGCTGCTAACCACGACGCCTAGCTAACTCGAGATATCGAACGCATGCGACAACGGTGAGACGAGGGGGAAGCGTTGCGGGCAGAACAGCGTCAACGTGGCAATGGCGGGACGCGTTCGCCGGGGCCCACGCCTGCTTTCGGCTGGAGTTTCTCGAGCGGCAGTTTGGCTTCGGCTGCGACGAAACGTCCACTTTGAAATCGCGAAGTGGAACGCAAGCGCCAATGGCGGGCGGATGCTGCTATCCCCGACGCCTAGCTAACTCGAGATATCGAACGCATGCGACAATGGTGAGACGAGGGGGCAGCGTTGCGGGCAGAACAGCGTCAACGTGGCAATGGCAGGACGTGTTCGCCGGGGCCCACGCCCGCTTTCGGCGGGAGTTTCTCGAGCGGCACTTTGCCTTCGGCTGCGACGAGACGTCCACTTTGAAATCGCGAAGTGGAACGCAAGCGCCAATGGTGGGCGGGATGCTGCTAGCCCCGACGCCTAGCTAACACGAGATATCGAACGCATGCGACAACGGTGAGACGAGGGGGCAGCGTTGCGGGCAGAACAGCGTCAACGTGGCAATGGCGGGACGCGTTCGCCGGGGCCCACGACCGCTTTCGGCGGGAGTTTCTCGAGCGGCACTTTGCCTTCGGCTGCGACGAAACGTCCACTTTGAAATCGCGAAGTGGAACGCAAGTCGCCAATGGCGGGCGGAATGCTGCTAACCACGACGCCTAGCTAACTCGAGATATCGAACGCATGCGACAACGGTGAGACGAGGGGGCAGCATTGTGGGCAGAACAGCGTCAACGTGGCAATGGCGGGACGCGTTCGCCGGGGCCCACGCCCGCTTTCGGCGGGAGTTTCTCGAGCGGCACTTTGGCTTCGGCTGCGACGAAACGTCCACTTTGAAATCGCGAAGTGGAACGCAAGCGCCAATGGCGGGCGGATGCTGCTAACCACGACGCCTAGCTAACTCGAGATATCGAACGCATGCGACAACGGTGAGACGAGGGGGCAGCGTTGCGGGCAGAACAGCGTCAACGTGGCAATGGCGGGACGCGTTCGCCGGGGCCCACGCCCGCTTTCGGCGGGAGTTTCTCGAGCGGCACTTTGGCTTCGGCTGCGACGAAACGTCCACTTTGAAATCGCGAAGTGGAACGCAAGTCCCAATGGCGGGCGGATGCTGCTAACCACGACGCCTAGCTAACTCGAGATATCGAACGCATGCGACAACGGTGAGACGAGGGGGCAGCGTTGCGGGCAGAACAGCGTCAACGTGGCAATGGCGGGACGCGTTCGCCGGGGCCCACGCCCGCTTTCGGCGGAGTTTCTCGAGCGGCACTTTGGCTTCGGCTGCGACGAAACGTCCACTTTGAAATCGCGAAGTGGAACGCAAGCGCCAATGGCGGGCGGATGCTGCTAACCACGACGCCTAGCTAACTCGAGATATCGAACGCATGCGACAACGGTGAGACGAGGGGGCAGCGTTGCGGGCAGAACAGCGTCAACGTGGCAATTGCGGGACGCGTTCGCCGGGGCCCACGCCCGCTTTCGGCGGGAGTTTCTCGAGCGGCACGGCTGCGACGAAACGTCCACTTTGAAATCGCGAAGTGGAACGCAAGTCCCAATGGCGGGCGGATGCTGCTAACCACGACGCCTAGCTAACTCGAGATATCGAACGCATGCGACAAAGGTGAGACGAGGGGGCAGCGTTGCGGGCAGAACAGCGTCAACGTGGCAATGGCGGGACGCGTTCGCCGGGGCCCACGACCGCTTTCGGCGGGAGTTTCTCGAGCGGCACTTTGCCTTCGGCTGCGACGAAACGTCCACTTTGAAATCGCGAAGTGGAACGCAAGTCCCAATGGCGGGCGAATGCTGCTAACCACGACGCCTAGCTAACTCGAGATATCGAACGCATGCGACAACAGTGAGACGAGGGGGCAGCATTGTGGGCAGAACAGCGTCAACGTGGCAATGGCGGAACGCGTTCGCCGGGGCCCACGCCCGCTTTCGGCGGAAGTTTCTCGAGCGGCACTTTGGCTTCTGCTGCGACGAAACGTCCAATTTGAAATCGCGAAGTGGAACGCAAGCGCCAATGGCGGGCGGATGCTGCTAACCACGACGCCTAGCTAACTCGAGATATCGAACGCATGCGACAACGGTGAGACGAGGGGGCAGCGTTGCGGGCAGAACAGCGTCAACGTGGCAATTGCGGGACGCGTTCGCCGGGGCCCACGCCCGCTTTCGGCGGGAGTTTCTCGAGCGGCACTTGGCTCGCTGCGACGAAACGTCCACTTTGAAATCGCGAAGTGGAACGCAAGTCCCAATGGCGGGCGGATGCTGCTAACCACGACGCCTAGCTAACTCGAGATATCGAACGCATGCGACAACGGTGAGACGAGGGGGCAGCGTTGCGGGCAGAACAGCGTCAACGTGGCAATGGCGGGACGCGTTCGCCGGGGCCCACGCCCGCTTTCGGCGGAAGTTTCTCGAGCGGCACTTTGGCTTCGGCTGCGACGAAACTTCCACTTTGAAATCGCGAAGTGGAACGCGCGTCCCAATGGCGGGCGGATGCTGCTAACTCCGACGGCTAGCTAACTCGAGATATCGAACGCATGCGACAACGGTGAGACGAGCGGGCAGTAGTAGTAGTAGTAGAGGTTCGGGGTGGGAAAAGATGGATATTTCTGCAGGCCTTATAGTGAGCACGGCTCAGCATCTGAGGGGAGGGGAATGGGGGGGAGAAAGAAGGAAAATAGTGTAGCATTCTGCATGATCAAAACATACATCACGAGCGGGCAGCGTTGCGGGCAGAACAGCGTCAACGTGGCAATGGCGGGACGCGTTCGCCGGGGCCCACGCCCGCTTTCGGCGGGAGTTTCTCGAGCGGCACTTTGGCTTCGGCTGCGACGAAACGTCCACTTTGAAATCGCGAAGTGGAACGCAAGCGCCAATGGCGGGCGGATGCTCCTATCCCCGACGCCTAGCTAACTCGAGATACCGAACGCATGCGACAACGGTGAGACGAGCGGGCAGCGTTGCGGGCAGAACAGCGTCAACGTGGCAATGGCGGGACGCGTTCGCCGGGGCCCACGCCCGCTTTCAGCGGGAGTTTATCGAGCGGCACTTTGGCTTCGGCTGCGATGAAACGTCCACTTTGAAATCGCGAAGTGGAACGCAAGCGCCAATGGCGGGCGGATGCTGCTAAGCCCGACGCCTAGCTAACTCGAGATATCGAACGCATGCGACAACGGTGAGACGAGCGGGCAGTAGTAGTAGTAGTAGAGGTTCGGGGTGGGAAAAGATGGATATTTCTGCAGGCCTTATAGTGAGCACGGCTCAGCATCTGAGGGGAGGGGAATGGGGGGGAGAAAGAAGGAAAATAGTGTAGCATTCTGCATGATCAAAACATACATCACGAGCGGGCAGCGTTGCGGGCAGAACAGCGTCAACGTGGCAATGGCGGGACGCGTTCGCCGGGGCCCACGCCCGCTTTCGGCGGGAGTTTCTCTAGCGGCACTTAGCCTTCGGCTGCGACGAAACGTCGACTTTGAAATCGCGAAGTGGATTGCAAGCGCCAATGGCGGGCGGATGCTGCTATCCCCGACGCCTAGCTAACTCGAGATATCGAACGCATGCGACAACGGTGAGACGAGAGGGCAGCGTTGCGGGCAGAACAGCGTAAACGTGGCAATGGCGGGACGCATTCGCCGGGGCCACGGAGTAAGATAAGACAGGAGCGCCGACTCCGCCGCCGCGCAACGCATTCGCTCGGGACAAAACGTGCAACGCAAATTATACATCTCGTAGCGCCATCTGTCGAGGCGCGTGGAAAACACTCAACAGCTTCCTTCCATGTGCGCATGCGCTGAGTGGCGGAGACCGGCGGCGACGGCGGCGATGGCGGCGCAGAACGGACAGCGCGGCACCCGCTGAGCGTGTCGTCTGCTACAAACCTGGACCGTCGGCCGTCTCAATTTGACAG
>NC_051158.1:60647566-60679711 GCF_013339745.2 Dermacentor silvarum | reverse complement strand
ATGCCATTAAATCGCCATCATCATCATCGTGCCATTCCTCACGAGATGTGACATGCGCGCCAAGTAGTGTCGATACGTGCGAACATTGCATTGCAGTTGCCCTATATTCTACCAGGTGTCCCGACATGTAGCAGTTGTATATAGCAGTTGCATTTTCAATGAAGCCGGATTTTGTACGATGAAGGGTGCTGACAGACACTAGCCGCGTCTGCCCAAGTGACATCGGAGCGTAGCTGACCGAACACCTTTTAAAGGCAACACCTTATTTATGGAATGCATGGCGCGTAGCGCCCTCTACATCTCTCCCCCGAGATATGCACAACAAACTCTTCACAAGTCAAGTCTTCTCGGAGTCTTGATTCGACGCCCAAACCTGGTGAGTCTCACGCCGTGATCTTTGTAGACGTGTTGTCGCTGTTACCGTGGTCGGCGCTTCGAGCTCCTCGCGGTTTTCACTCTGAGCTGGCTCACTGAGCTGGCATCGTTGCGTCTGAATAGGGCACTAGATGCATCCGCACAAGCACCGCGTTGGGTGTTTCCACGACGTACAAGCGGGGCTTGGAGGCTGGGCAAAGAACACACGCCGTATCCTTGATGTGTCGAACCCCCACAATATCTCCTGACTGCAGCGGAGGAAGGACGGTCGCGGCAACACGGCGATCGAAGTCTTTATTCTGCTGCCTTCTCACCTCTTCGTCTTGGCACTTGACATCGTCTAGTGCTGGCCACTTCGGATCCAGGCGGTCCACTGTCTTGGGAAGACTGGTTCGCAGGCTGCGACCCAATAGAAGCTGCGCTGGGCTGAACCCTGGGATGCCTGCAGTGTCTCTGTACGACATAGAAGCCAGAAAAGTGTCGTCTGGTTTCGCAAACAATTCTTTGATCGTACGTACTATCCTTTCCGCTTCCCCATTTGTATGCGGTAGTTAGGACTTGAGGTGATGTTTTGGAAGCCATAGTGCTTCACAAAAGCTCCAAAGGCGTGTGAAGCAAACTGCGGTCCATTATCGCTTCGTACTACTGCGGGAATGCCAAAACAAGCAAAACTGCTTTTGACTGCATTGATGCCCGCTTCAGAGTTCGTGCGTCGCATGTAGATGACTTCGGGGTAGCGAGAACGATAATCAACTACTCGTAGGTGGTTGTATCCCTTGTAACTAAACAAGTCCATTCCTACTTTTTGGCACGGTTGCGCTGGAGTCTTCGTTACCACCAATGGCTCACTCCTTTGTGCACGTGTGACTGCAGACTGTCTGCAGCCAGTGACTCTGTCCCGTATTTGCTGCGAAATACGTACCACCAGACGGAATCCTGGGCTCTTAGGCGGCATCGGCTATTTCCCTAGTGGCATTCATCCCTAGCTACAGACGAGAGAGAGCGCGCGTCGGGAACGAGAGAGAGAGATAGAGAGCACAGCTGCGCCTCTAGCGGGAGCGGCGAGAAATAGCGTGGCTACGACGGCGCGACGAGGGACAAGGCTCGACCCTAAGGACCTTCGCCCCTAAAAGAGATCACCTCGATGGCTCCAGTACTTCTTGATGTGCTCCGGAAGCCTGTATTGACGAGGCCAGCCCTGAGTGCAGTATTTGACGAGCTGGTTGCATTCCCAGTCCTGTTCCTGGTGCCTGGGAACATCATCTACAGTAACCAGCTTCGTGTCTGTGACTGTAGCAACCTGGAATTTCACATACTCCTCCACCACATCCACCGGACTGATCGACGGCTTCTCATCCGGAGCCCTTGAAAGAGTGTCCGAAGTGGCTATAGCTGTTTGCCAGGAACGTAGACGATGCTACATTGGTAGCGCATATGTGTGATGTCAATGCTTTGAATACGGGGGGGGGGGTCATTGTGTTCAAGTGAGCGTTACCAAGCAGTGTTACTAGCGTGTGGTGATCGGTTTCTACCGTGAAATTTAAGCCACGTACGTATTGGTTAAAACGGTGCACTGTCCATGTTACCGCCAGCGCCTCTTTCTCTGTTTGGCTGTAGCTGCTTTTCCGTTTCAGTAATCGACCTGGATGCGATCGCTACCGCAGTCGCTCGCCCGATGGTTGTTCCTGCAGAAGAACGGTTCCCAATCCAAATGAGCTTGCGTCACATGAGACAATGGTATTACGACTGGGATGATACAATTGTCTGAGGTGAGCGTCGCCTTTACTCGATTAAAAGCAATCTCTTGAAGCGGCCCCATTGCCATGCATTTTTGCTGCCTAGCAAGGCGCGAATAGGGGCGGTTGCCTGCGAAAGGTTGGGCAGGAAGCGACCAATATGATTAGCCATGCCGAGGAATCGCCTTACCCCAGCAACGTCCTTGAGTGGTTCCAAGTTGCGCAGTGCTTCGAGTTTGCTGAGACTTGGGGGGATACCGTTGGCGCCGACGACCACTGCCAGAAACTCTACTTTCTCTTGACCGAAGCAGCATTTTGACTTGTTGAGTTTAACTCCGGCTCACCTCAGACGTTCGAGAACCTCCAGACGTCGCTTGTCGTGGTGCTATTCTCGATCTTTGCCACAAAGCAGGATGTCATCTATCATGTTGACGACGTTCGGTTGCGCCTCCAGAATTCGAGCCATTTCTCTCTGAAAATACTCCAGTGCTGAAGTCACGCCTAAAGGTAGACGACAGTAACAGTAGCGTCCACATGGTGTAATGAATGATCTATACTCTTGGTATGCTTGGGACAATCGCTCTTGGTGAAATCCTGCTGTCGCGTCCAGCTTCGAGAACACTTTGGTGGCGTCCAGTTGTCCGAGCACCTATTCGACCGTTCGAAGCACGTGCCTTTCACGAAGAACTTCATTGTTGAGCTTTGTTAAATCCACACATATTCGAATGCTGCCTGATGCCTTCAGTACTGCAATCAGACCAGCACACCATGGCGTCGGCTTGGTAATGCGCCTGATGACACCTTGTTTTTCCATCTGGTCCAGCTCCTGCTTTACCTGCTTGTACAGAGCGATGGGAATTCTGCGAGGTACACTGAGAGCAAATGGCCTGGCATTTGGCTTCAGTCGAATAGTGTACTCCTCCCCTACGGTAGCAAGCCGTTCGAAGATATCCTTGCCAGGGGTTGCGTCGCTTGCAGAGCCGGCTTGCTTTTCAGGTCGCTGTGCAGCGTCGATGACCTTCACGACTCCCTATTCGAGGATAGCAGGGTAGCCTAGTAGAGGTTTAGACTGCGAAGGCATGACGTACACTTACTGTACGCAGGTGCTGTTCTTCCACTCCAACGTAGCTGTGAATGGACCTGTTACTTTCAAAGGATAATTTCGTGGACAGGTGAGATGACTCTCCGGTTTTTCGAGTCACGATGGTACTCACAAAGAAGTGCTTGGAACGGCGGTAACTTCCGCTCCTGAGTCAACCTTGAACTTGAGTGCGACTCCATTCACGTGGACCCAAACAAACTTAGCATTTGCCTCACTGGTCTTGACAGCATTCATCTCGATGGCATGTGACTGTCGGCTTTGAGAGCGTTGTTTAGCTAAACAAACAGCTTCGAAGTGTCCTTTCGTTTTACAAAACTTGCAGACAGCTTTGTTAGCAGGACAAAATTTCCGCTCATGCTCTTCTCGTGCGCAGAAGCGACACGATCTGTGCACGCCGTCGAGGAGCGTTTCTCGTGATCCCGACGCTTGGTTACGCGACTGCCTTCTAGCTGTTGCTGGCCTGCGTTTCGCTGCATCAACGGCGACTGGCTCAGATAACTGGCTTTCTCGTTCACGTTTTTTTATCAGCATCATCGTGCAGCCATGCATGCAGGAGCTCTTTCTCAAGCGTCAAGTCGGAAGTATGGCAGAGTTGTTCCTATAACCTGCTGTCCAACACACCAAAGATAAATTGGTCTGGAACGAGCCTTTCCTTGACGGACGCTGAGCTGTCTGAAAAACATTATTTAATGTACATGGAGGAAGCTTGAGGTGGCCCGGAGGGGGCCACCTCTCATACTCACTAGGTGGGCTCCTCATTACAGGAGCCCATTGGCGGCCGCCGCGCCTTGTGGTCGGTCGACCAGGGCCTTCTGACTCGCCAGGTCGGAGGAGCCGAGCAGGGCTGCCTCCCACTCCTCCCGGGTGGGGTTTGGTTTTGGGGTGAGGTTCGGGGTTGATTGGCATGCCCACACCATGCAGAAGATATCCGAAGACTTCTACGCACAGTGCGGGCATTTTCCTGTACAGGCAGGATCAAAGTGCTTTAAAACTGCCGGGCACAGCAGTGTTTTGGTGGAAGGCGGAGGAGTGAACGTTCCTCTGCCTTTGTAAGGCCCTTACAGAGCTTAGGATAAATTGCGTGGCCGAATTGGTATAGTTGAGTAATTTCTCTAAAGTTAGGCCCGGATTGGGTTCGCGACCCATTTCGGAAGGGCCTGAAGCCACTGCCCGGAGAGTGAGCGCGCGGGCAGCGGCGTCTGCCGTTTCGTTGCTTTCGAGGCCCATATGAGCAGGAGCCAATACGATCGTTCGAGACGCGAGGGCCCCGAGGTAGTCACTGTTTTGAAGGATGCGAGACGCAATGAGAGGGATGTACCCCGGTCCAATATTTCTGCAGGCCCCTCTCGAGTCGGTCATGATAGTCCTGGTGTGCGGCAGCTAGCGCGATGGCAACTTCCTCCGCATGTGTTATGTCTTGTGCCCTGAATGTTAGGCCATTCACCGCAAAGTTTTCATGGACAACTGCGGCCGTCTACCACCCCCCATGGTGAGGGCCGGAGGCGTCCACGTAGAAGATTCCGTGTTTGTTCCCATAGTGGCGGGCCAGTGTCTCCGCCTGCGCAAGGCGCCTGCCACTGTGGTCGTCACGTGTCATGTTGGCCGGAAGAGGCCGAACGTGCAGGGTGTACCTCCAGACTTCGGGGATGCGTACGTGCTCTTCCGTCAGTGTTGGGTGCTGGATGTGTAGTCAGGCTAATAGGCGGCGTCGCGACGGCGTCTTCGAAAGTCTTGTATATTGATTGGTCAAGTGTGCCTCCCGGAGCTCCGTGAATGTGTTTACCATCCCCAGGCCCATGAGGCGGTGGTTGGACGTGGTTATCGGGAGATCAAGGGCACGCTTGTACATCTTCCTGAGCCGTTGTTGCATCTTTTAAGCATGTTTCGCTACGCGGAATAAATAGCATCGACTTTCGTCTTCTGGCTGCGTCCGCTTGTCAAAACGATAAATCTCGTGCACTTCGTTTAGGGGGTGACGAAATCGGAGGTGAACATGCTTTTAACAACGCTGTACGACTGAACTTCTTCGGCCGACAAGTTGAAAGACGCCAGCACGCGTCGAGCTTGAACGCCCATGCAATAAAGAAGCGTTCGTACCAGAAGCTCGTCGGTAGATTAGTGCAATCCTGTAGCGCCGGCACAGTCTTCGAACTGCTTAATCCAGTTAGACCATGTACTTGGGTCGGCGAAGTCGAAGCACGATGGCTGTTGGAGTCCAGGTATTCCGGTAAACGTAGCGTCCGGCTTGTTCGCCACTACAGAGAGCTAACAGCGGTCACTTCTGGTCCATGTACGATGAACGGTGCTGACAAACGCTACCCGGGTCTGCCCAAGTTACTCGGAGCCTGTTGACCGACCGAATGCACACCTTTAATAGGCAATACCACGTATATAGAACGCAAGTAGGCTAGGTGAAGTAGGCGAAGACCCTGTAGTGCTTAGTGCAAAAAATTTAACCCATATGGAGCTGCTTCTACAGCTTACGCTGTGACTGCGCGTGTCTGTGATTCTTTAAAGTTGGCCCAAGTTAAATGAAACACCCTGTATATTGGCGCTCCTCAGTGGTAAAGAGGCGAACTCGCGGAAACAACGAGTCCCGTTTTTTTTTTGTTCACAAATCAAGGCTGACGGGTGGTTCGAGTTCCTTGTGTTTTGTACAAAGCCCTTTAAACTTCCAACCAATCTTGCCATATGTTAATTGAAAATAATAGTATATTCTTTTTTGAAAAACATTTAGAAAACGGTAGATTCTTTATCCTGGCAAAAGAGGTGTATTAAACAACGGGTTTGACGGTACGCATACAGTACTTTTTTGTTAGTTCTACAATTTGGGTTCTGCGAAGCAGTAACACAATGCAACGACCTCCAAAAGAATTGGCTTGGTGCGTGTTTTGAAAAATAGTACGGCGCACTTAAATCCTCAAACACAATAACTATACAGAAGGCACCTCGTTCCAATTTTTAAACCCATTTTATAAGGACCTCAGATTACATGGAGTATCTGAAGTCGGTGAATCGTTTGTGCCTTCGACTTTACGCTTCAGCTCAAAAAGAAAAAGGCACATATTGTTCGTGGGTAGTAAAAGTCAATCGTACATATCAAGCAGTTATCTACATAACAACTAGTAGTGGAAAGTCGTAGAAAAATTTTTATGCATTCCGATCACGGCTAGGCAGAGTGAACGGTTGCTTGCCTTAGGAAAACGTTGCAATAAGGCCACTGACCCTGTGCAACAGAATTGAGCGAGTCCTAACGGAATAATTTGCTATTATACCATTTCTGTGTTGAACCAAGCATTCGCGCGCCCATGTTTAAAGGGTGAATAACTGAACTGTTGAGTGAGAGGAAATCTACACGGCGTTACGAGCAGAAAGCATCCATAAACGACAGGGCGAAAGGAAAGACACTGAACACATCGCGGTCCTCCGTGTCCTTTTCGTCCTGTCGTTTAGCGCGGTTTTCTCGTAATAATGAACCAACCAACCCAAATACGTACACTTTTCACGAACACGAGTGTTACATGCCTATGTATCTCCGAGTGCCAATACCCGCTAGAGAGAACCGCTATGTGAAGACTTCAGGGTTGTTGATCACAACGTCAGGCATTGGTGCAGGCATTCGATCTTCTATAAGAAAATCCCATTCTTTGTCCGAATCAGAAACCACGACATTCGGCATCGTAATTTCACACGGTGCCTCTTCCATGACACTGCAAGCTTTCGTGGATAATACGGACGTAAGAATGCTCTCGTGCTGAAATTGCTCCTTCAATCTCTTTCGCGAGTTTGGTTCAGGCAAGAGTGACAATGGCACTTCTTCGGACACTAAACAGCTGACTGTAATAGACTTGGCAATCGTTATCAATCAGGATAGCATGGAGAATCTCCATTGAGTATCGTCCGAGTAACTGGAGCCAAGATTCGAAGGGCTAAAGGCTTGCCTAGTTTTCTTCTCGAAACTGTCATCCCTTTCAATAAATTCACGGTGAGCCCACTCGCTCCCGTTTGCGCTGATAGAACCTCGTACGAGGTAATTTTCCTGTGTATTTGGAGCCACCTGCAATTGGATAAGTCATAGCAGAGTGTTTTTATTGTTAACTGTTACAGACTAGGCAATATCATATTTTCCCGCAATAATATGGTCTGCTTATTCGCTACTTCGCAGAGGTGTCCAAAGAGAATGTTTACGTGGACATATGTGCAGAAACCATTGGTGGGAGATATGATATGTGGATGAAAGAACTTACAGAAGGGGCCAACAGTTTGCTCAAAGTAGCAATGTAAACAGATTACATAAAATTATGTAGTAAAATAAGTTGTCCAACAACCAGATTTCTCGTGTCTGTATAATTACAGATGTGCGGAATTATCTTTTGCGTTCTATTCATATGATAATAATGGTCGATATTACTCTAAATATTTACAATATAAAAATAATATGAATTCGTGGACCTCAAGGCCGCCCTCACTATTGATTGCTCCAAGCCAACCAGAAAGATGCAGACAACGGACCAATCAATCGGAAGATATATCTACATAATCGAGACACCGTATGCTGTGAATTTTTATAGACAAACACGAAAATAATCTTCCTCCAAAAAGCAAGCTGTGCAGGAATTTGTTGTTTGCCTTACCTTTTGCCTTTCTAGAAGCCCATATGTTACTTCGTGTGTAAAAATGACAATTCAGAAATTATATAAAGCGGGAGAATAATTCTTAGCTATCGGGCTTTTTGTTCTTTCGGCAACAAATAGTTGTCGCTTTTAGGCAATTGACTGTTTTCTGGTACAGATAGATGAAAAGAACTTTAACCCATTGTTTTATTTATTTTTTGCCTGTAAAGTCATTCGTACCAGGGAGTTTAACAGCGCTAGGATATTTTTGAGTTCAGTGGTGAACACAGCTAGTATGCTATTTGTCAAATTTTCAGTGCTAATTCAGAATATAAACATTAGAGATATGTAGTTTAAAGCTACCATGAAGCTTTTTTGATATTGTGACAGAGCGATGAAGAAGACGTTTTGAGAGCACTTGAAGAAGACGAAGCTCGGGACTTCGCGTGCTTACTATGATCTTGTCAGCCGCTGCCGGTCTTGTAAATACACTGTAAATACATTTCTTATTCCTTTTCCCCGTAACATTTTTGGTGGAGTTTGCGGGCTCAAGTTCAAGACGGATTTACGCAGCGGGCGCTCCTTGGCTGCATCTACCATGCCAGCTCAAGGCGAGGATGCTTCGGGCTCGTCGACCCCCACGCCAACCGTCATTCTGGCACAACCGCGCGACCCCGGCACCTTTTCCGGCACTGACAACACGGATGTTGAAGACTGGCTTCAACTATATGAGCGGGTGAGCAAGAGCAACCATTGGAACCAGACCGCCATGCTGGCTAATTTGATCTTCTATCTCGCGGGAACGGCACTCGTCTGGTTTCAGACCCACGAAGAGGAACTTACCACCTGGGACATTTGTAAACAGAAGCTCACGGATTTGTTTGGCAAGCCTGTTGGACGTCAGCGTGCCGCTCAAAAAGACCTCGCTTCGCGTGTCCAGACGTGCACTGAGTCCTACCTCACATACATCCAGGACGTGCTCGCTCTGTGCCGCAAAGTGGATCCGAGAATGTCCGAAGCTGATAAGGTCGCACATGTCATTAAGGGCATAGCAGATGACGCCTTTCACCTCCTCGTCTTTAAGAATTCTTCTAATGTACAAGCCATCATTACCGAATGCAGGCGGTTTGAAGAAGCCAAGAGCCGCCGCGTTGCCCACCCGTTTCCCCGCCTCCCCAACACGGCTGCTACGTCCACCTGCGAAGACCTCCGCAGTCTGCCCACACCCACTCGCTCTGATGACATCGTCCACATCATCCGGCGTGAAATCGAGGCCGCATCTCCTATCCAAACCCCAACCCTTGGCTCCGACAATTGCCAGTCCACCGTTTCCCTGATCCAGACCATCGTACGCCAGGAATTGGCCAACGTTGGCTTGATGAATGTCTGCTCCGTTAATCGGCCTGACTACGCTTCGTCCGCCTCTGCCATGCGCCCTCGCAACATGAATGCCCCTCCGCAGTATCGCAACCCGACTGAATGGCGCACTCCCGACGACAGGCCAATATGCTTCACTTGTGGCCGTATCGGTCACATTTCACGTCACTGCCGCTCTTCGTGGAATTCGACCCCTTGGCCCTATCTGCCATCCGACCGCGCGCCTCATGCTGCTTCTCGCTTCCCACCGCGCATGCAACCAGTAACTCCTGGCGACTCCTCTCGGCCCGCCCGCTCTAGCCGCTCTCCTTCGCCACATCGCCGCTCCTCCCGCTCGCCCCCATCGCGTCGGTCACCGTCGCCCAGCTCCTTCCGGCGCACGCTTTCGGAAAACTAACAGGTGCAGCACCTAGAGGTGATGCTGCTATACCGCCCCGACGCCAAAATCCTCTTCTGACCCTGCCTACAAATCGGAACCTCATCAAAGTGAACGTGGATGGTGTACCTGTTACGGCTCTGATTGACACTGGCGCGCACGTATCTGTCATGGGTGCTCAGCTTCGCCATCGTCTCAAGAAAGTCCTCACTCCTGCCCCGTCGCCTGTGCTCCGAGTCGCCGACGGGGGAACGCCGGCCGTTATTGGCATGTGTCCAGCTCGTGTGAGTGTCGCCGATCATCATACTTCTGTTTTATTCTATGTCCTAGAACACTGCCCTCACGACCTAATCCTGGGACTTGACTTTCTCTCAGCCCATTCCGCCTTGATAGACTGTTCTGCTGGTGTTGTGCAACTCGCTCTACCTGTTGCTATTGATCCCCCCGATAGTGCTCCGATCCGGCTATGTTCCACAGAGCATATTCGCCTCCCTCACCTTGCCGTTACCTACATAGGTGTTTCACCCGTTCCGCCCATTCCAGACGGTGACTACATCGTATCTCCTAATCCGGATGTCCTGCTCTCGCATAACGTCGCATTTCCTCACACCGTCATTACCATTACGGACAACACGTCCTGTCTTCCGCTAGTGAACTTTGGACTTAGTGCACAAGTTCTCCCGCGCGGCATATCACTTGCGCAAATCACGCCGGCCGAAGACTACCAGATTTCGGGTTTAAATGCTGACGACTCCTCGTGTGCAACTCTTGCTGTGCCTCCTGCCCCTTCAGACTTGAATGCCCTAATGAAAATGATCGCGCCCGACCTTCCGCCCCAGTGTGCCAATGAACTACGTTGCCTCCTTGCCTCGTACTGGGACTTATTCGACCTTGGAGACCGTCCTCTCGGACAAACATCTGTTGTGAAACATCGCATTAACACCGGGGATGCGAGCCCAATCCATCGGCGACCCTACCGCGTCTCTCCTACCGAGCGAGACATCATCCAACGCGAAGTTGATAAGATGCTTTCTCGTAACATCATTGAACCTTCTTGTAGCCCATGGGCATCCCCTGTTGTCCTAGTTAAGAAAAAGGACAACAGTTGGCGATTTTGCGTAGATTATCGGCACCTAAACAAGGTAACCAAGAAGGACGTCTATCCGCTACCACGCATTGACGATGCCCTTGATTGCCTCCATGGAGCACAATATTTTTCGTCCATAGACCTTCGCTCCGGGTACTGACAAATTGCCGTCGATGACATGGACCGTGAGAAAACGGCTTTTATTACTCCCGACGGGCTCTATCAGTTCAAAGTCATGCCTTTCGGGTTATGTAATGCCCCAGCCACATTTGAAAGAATGATGGACGCCCTCCTACACGGTTTCAAGTGGTCCATCTGCCTCTGTTACTTGGACGATGTGATCGTTTTTTCTCCCACTTTTGCGACGCACCTCGAACGCCTATCGACGGTCCTATCTGTTTTTCGTCGGGCGGGGCTACAACTCAATTCGTCCAAATGCCACTTCGGTCGTCGTGAAATTTCTGTGCTCGGACATCTCGTCGATTCTTCGGGTGTCCGTCCTGATCAAGATAAAATCCGGGCAGTGAAAGACTTTCCCGTGCCCACGTGCGCCAAGGACGTTCGCAGCTTCTTGGGCCTCTGCTCCTACTTTCGTCGGTTTGTCCGCAATTTTGCGGACGTTGCACGCCCTCTTACTCAGCTCCTCAAGAAAGACGCTGCCTTCATTTGGGGCTGTGAGCAAGCTCGTGCTTTCACTGAGCTGATCCGGCTGCTTACTTCCCCTCCCATTCTCGCTCACTTTGACGCGTCAGCTCCAACAGAAGTCCGTACCGATGCCAGCGGCCATGGTATTGGAGCTATCCTGGCCCAGAAACAACAAGGACAAGACCGTGTTATTGCTTACGCCAGCCGCCTTCTTTCCCCTGCTGAGCGCAAATATTCCATCACTGAGCGCGAGTGTCTAGCTCTCGTTTGGGCAGTGGGAAAATTCCGCCCCTATTTGTACGGCCGGCAATTCACAGTCATTACTGACCACCATGCTCTGTGTTGGCTTTCATCTCTGAAAGATCCTTCTGGGCGCCTTAGCCGATGGGCTCTGCGCCTTCAAGAATACAACTACTCAGTTGTATACAAGACAGGCCGGTTACACCAAGATGCGGACTGCTTGTCGCGCCATCCTGTCGACCCACCTGACGTTTCTATGGCCGGCATTCCTGTCACCGTTCTCTCTTTGAGTGCTTTTGACGATATCGGAGCGGAACAACGCCGGGACGACTTCTTAAAAGACCTTATTCAACGGCTGACTTCAACGACGCCCGACCCTTCCCTTCGAATGTTTGAACTCCACGATGGCATCTTGTACCGCTGTAACATGCGCCCTGACGGCCCTGACCGACTCTTAGTTGTCCCTTCGCATCTGCGCCGGACTGTTCTCGCCCAGCTTCATAATGTGCCGACTGCCGGTCACCTTGGCGTGTCACGGACTTACGACCGCGTTCGTCGGCGCTTTTTTTGGCCTGGTCTTTACCGTGACGTCTGCCGTTATGTCGCTGCGTGTGACCTTTGTCAACGACGAAAAAAGCCGACCACGCTCCCTGCTGGCCGCCTTCAACCACTTGACGTGCCTTCAGAACCATTCTTTCGTGTAGGCGTTGATCTTTTAGGCCCTTTTCCTACGTCTGTTTCGGGAAATAAGTGGATTGCTGTAGCAACAGATTACGCCACCCGATACGCAATCACACGGGCTCTTCCGACAAGCTGTGCAACCGATGTCGCCGATTTTATACTAGAAAACGTCATCCTTCACCACGGTGCCCCTCGACAGCTCCTTACCGACCGAGGCCGCTACTTTCTTTCGAAAGTTGTTAATGACATTCTACACTCGTGCGCGACTAAACACAAACTTGCTACTGCTTACCATCCACAAACGAATGGTCTAACCGAGCGTCTCAACCGGACCCTCACTGATATGCTATCCATGTATGTCTCCGCTGACCATCGCGACTGGGACGTTGCATTACCATTCGTTACCTTTGCCTACAATTCTTCTCGCCACGATACCACAGGCTTCTCTCCATTCTTCCTCTTGTTTGGCCGCGACCCTACGCTACCTTTCGACACCCTCCTGCCTGATAGCCTGTATTTCACATCAGAGTACGCCCGGGACGCCATAATCCAGGCACAAGAGGCACGCCATATTGCCCGACGTCGACTTGTGGACTCGCAGGAAAATCAGCGGCGCTTATATGACACCCGCCATCGTGACGCCCACTACACACCGGGCGCCCTGGTTCTCCTTTGGTCTCCGTCGCGACGCGTTGGCCTCTCGGAGAAGTTGCTTTCACGCTACTCTGGTCCTTACCGCGTCTTGCGTCAAGTAACCGACGTCACCTACGAAATCGCCCCTCTTGACCCCACCGTGGCTCAGCCTCGTTCCGACGTAGTCCACGTCGCGCGTCTTAAGCCGTATCACTCGAACGCCTCCTAACCAGCACCGGGTCGGTGCTTCAGCCGCCGGGGGTCATGTGACAGAGCGATGAAGAAGACGTTTTGAGAGCACTTGAAGAAGACGAAGCTCGGGACTTCACGTGCTTACTATGATCTTGTCAGCCGCTGCCAGTCTTGTAAATACACTGTAAATACATTTCTTATTCCTTTTCCCCGTAACAATATTGAGGAATGGCATCGTTAAGAAAAACTATAAAATATTGTTAATTAATGTTGTAAAAAACAAAAGAAATCATGAAAAGCGCGGACATCAGGTAATTGACGTAAACTATCCGCTTGAAAACTCGTACGACATGGTTATATAAAAAAAGGACGACTTACTTGCTAAGTATACAATAGAACAGAATGTCAGCACGAACATCAAGAAAGATAAGGTGAAAGAGAAGGGCAAATAAAAAGATAGTTTCCCTCAAACTTGAGCACTAATCATTGGACAATGATACACCGCGGCATTGGCTAGCATAAGATAACCACCACCTCAATAACTCAGAGGATGGCAGATTGAGACGTTCTGGCTGCAAGCATTTATTAATGGAAGTTCAATAAACCTTGAGGATTTTCTACCACATTGAGTGTTGGATTGCCGGTCACATCTCTATGCACTTGGCATAGGCGCTTATTTTACTGCGACAGTGCTTTGCACAAGTTTGCCGTAATCCTGCATTAGGCGATCTGTGACGCCGGAAAATATCCTCACTTCTATTATTGCCTGCTCATGTTATGTTTCGCTCCTGAATACTACGACGTAATTCCTAGAGGTAATATATTTACGCGACCAGATCGCCGCAGTTCAACAGGTAGTTGACGCCTCGCTTCACAGTTGTGAACTCGCAATGCGGTACACATACCGTCTGCGATAGCCAAGCCGATGACAATACCAAACACCCATGCAATCTCGTCGACTTCAGGCATGCCACGTATTCAACCAGATTTGGCGCCGTAAGAGTACCGCTCTGTCTTGGCTCGATACCTTCGCTTCCCAAGTTAACAGATCAAAGCTCGCGGCACTTCGGTTTCACGATAAAAATTCACGTCATTCTGCGACCTGTACAGCCAACTTCAAAGCGCACATGCATGACACCAAACGAGACTCACAAATGGAGACCTCGAGCGCAAAAGATGATTTGGCAGGTCATTACAATTGGAAGCCTGCGTTGCTCTTGTCTCTTGATCGTGTGTTCTTGTAGTGTTCATGCTTCTTAGACTCGTAATTATTTTATTTCATGATCTCTCTTTCAACGGCCCAAATCACACTGTAGAGAGGAGTGGAAACAACGTGATATGATGTTTCGCAAAGACGGCCGAGACACGAATATCTACATTTATGCCACGCCCTCAAAGTAGGCGGAGCTAAATGCATCAGCGATGCCTACTTTCAGGCAACCGTTCCATGGCGGTGGGTTTAACAGACACCAAGAAGAATGCGTGGAGAAGCCTACAAATCTTTAAAAGTGCACGTAAAGTATCGTCTGTATCCTCGTTTTGTGCCATCGGAGATGCGTATTTTTGTCCCAGCGCACTGCAGTTATAATCGTTTATCTGCCCCTTCTAAGCCTATTGCTTGAATTTATACCCAAGGCGTTGGCTTGAAAATTTCCTTCCCGGTAGCTTGATTCTTAATAAATAGCTGTGTATAGAAACGCAAACTGTTTATATGTCTGTACATTTGCAAACAGAGAGGTTTGCCGCTTTGCTACATGGAAAGGCCCTCGTGTGAAAGTGTCTGCAATGCTTGTTTAACCGAGTTAGCGTAAGGAACAATCCAATTGGACTGGACTGGAAAACTATTATGTAGGTGCTGCAGGACGCGCTTAGCAGTTGTTTTTTTATCATCAAGTTTCAGGAATGTGCATGTCTCCATGCCTTCGAATATGAGTCATTTGCTAGGAGAAAAACATCGCTTGCGTTGTGTTCCACAGGCGTTCCAGCAATTTTGAGGAGCTATTTTTTTATATGCGCCAACATTTATGAGAGCAGAGCATTATCAGTATGAAGACAATACAATGGCGTCACTCGTTCGAGAACTACAATAGCTGATTGCAAGAAACAAAATTCTTGTCTATGGGAGGTTGAGTTTCTTGGAGAGGCGTGAATGAACTCGTTCTGCGGAAGCTCAATAATTATTATTCTTGTTTTGACTTGGTGTGAAGTTGATACTTACGTAATAATACAGTTCTGGCTACTTCTTATATCGTCGTCGTAAACAACATACGAATGTATTTTTTATGTGCTCGTAGTCTTGATAGAAAGACGAACTTGTACTAGTAAAAGAGACAGACTCGAATTAAAATGAAGAGAGATTCGCATGGGGTATTATGAATGGAGTCACCCGAGAATCATAAGCTAAAGGCCCAGGCAACTCTACGACATCTCAAAGCAACACTCGAAGCAATGGTCGTAATGAAAAAGTTAATGTAATGTAAGTCCACGCTACCACCACGTTGCAATAAAGCAATCAGTAGAAATAAAGACATTAATTTGGACGGCACATGCGTAAATGTGATGTTCTGTACATTGTACAACATGAGTGCAGAAAGCACCTATATGTGCACATTTCCAGCTTTTTTTCTGTTTTGCCGGTAGATGCTCACCCTATTCACATTGCTACAGCGGAAGGTTAACGATTGCAAATCCCGTGTTAGAATTTACAAGGCTGCAATGTAATAAACTAGAATGTAGTTTAAAATTAGAACAAATCTTCATCAAGCTGAATCGTTCGTTGCTCCATCATGTGAATTACAATGTATCATATGCGCAGTAATGTCGCTTTATTTTTCCTTATGTATTTATTCAGGTAAGCCATTCTTCAGAGAAAACCGAAGCTTACTTTCAAGAACAGACATGTCACAGTGAACGTGGGGACATGGTGTTCGAACACTACATCTGAATAACACACCATATCACTTCCTGACGTGCCCTGGTGACTCTGCTCATTGATATCCACTACGTATACAGTGTGACGAATGTCAAATTTCGAACTCCTGTTTCTGTCCGCGCCTCAAAGTTTCCAATATTTCCCTCTACTTCGGTTATGTATCCTGCAGACGAATATACCTACACTATTGTTTCCGAGTTGCGCCCAACTAAGTCTGATCAATCACTTGAATTCATAAAATAATTGGTCTCCGCGTTTCATCATGAGGCAATATTCAAGCCTATTACAGGCTTGGACCATCAAGAAGTACCGGAATATTCGGTGAAATATCGACACATCGTATTAGTAGCCCGTTATCCATATTTTACCTAGGATATACTTCAATAGCGAGAACTCGAAGCACTCAGTTTCTAATAATTTAAACTATCCAACATCACATTATCGTCACTTTAAAGTTGCTGTTTCAAAATGCCGGACTAACCACTACATTGAGTCGTTCTTTAGAAACAAGGTCAATCGTGGAGCTGTATTCCCGCCGCCACCACTTTCCATTGCAAGTCAATAACATCTAAAAGTAAGTATCACCAGTCATTTGTTATAACATTTTAGGCGCCTATCACCTGTAAATCTTGATTTTCTTGTCACGGATGATTTTGTAGCCATTACTTACGGTAATGGGAGAGAAAAACTAAATAAATTTTGTCCATTTCGGAACGCGGCATATTTCAGCTAGAAAGCACACTCGCGACCTTTTGCGGAATAGGATCACGCCATAGCCACTGATACTCCGCGAATAGTGAGGTTCATCTGCTACGTTGTTCAAGTACTTTCGCTAGTTCGTATGTACTCCCCATTACCGTCTCATTACACGACCGACATTTTAGCCTCTTCACTACCGAAGGCAATGTAGGAAGGGAAGTGAGTAACTGTCTTTGAAACTTTATTTTACACTAAGCAGCTCACATAAAAAATTGGAGCCATAAAATACATCTTGAAACCAAAAAACCGTGTCCACCAAGGTGCACCCAACATGTAAGGACATTTCGTGACCTGCTCGGAGCTTCTTTATTTTTACATGCGGAGCTGTATATGTCTACCCTACCATAGATTGTGCTGTGTCCGTGTCTCAAAACTCCCACGCCCTCTATCAGGAGGCGAAGTACACCACTATGACATGTGCTGACACCTGAAGTAGAAAGAGGAGAGCTAGGAACCCACCAAATACTACATAACGCGGCCCTATATCAGGAGGCGGAGCAAACTAGTAAGGCACGTGCTGACACCTGGCCTAGCAAGGGGAAAGCTAGGAAACCTTCGGCGAGTTACAGCAAAGATCCTACCCGAGAGGCTGCCCGTACGCGGCGGGCTCGACAGGAAGACGGGTCACGCGAAGCGGAGAATGCGGCGAAGCGGCGCTGGTACCACGCCAGTAAATTGGACGAGTACAAGGGTGCGTATGCGAAATATCAGAGGGACTTTCTGAACAGACATTTCTGATTGAGTAGTGCACTGTGCCAGAGAGTGTGGTCAGAGAACGATTTGATGGTGGTTGGTAAAGTTCAAAGATGTCGCGAAGCGTCAATGTGATGAAGTTTTGACATCTACCTAGCTCCTGACTTAGCCAGCTGATCGGTTTTCCTGCGCCGAGAGAGCGCTAATGGCTGTACCAAGCATCACTCGCTTGTTGTGACAGCTGGTTGCTAACAAGCCATCTGCTGCATTTCCGTGCCTGCGCAAAGAACTTAATATGCAATTAGCATGTTGCGCGAACTGGTATGGGAAGCCCGCGTGTAATGCATACTACCGAGGAACCGCTCCGCTTGTAGCCCACATTCACAGAGTGGACTGGCTGTGAATTTTTTCTACTGTGGCCTCATCCGAGATAAGGCACCCTCCTTTGGAAGCACGGTGATCCATGATGTAAGCTGACAAACTTTCGTGATTTTTATGGCCACAGTCCACAAGTGTGGACACTGGTAGCTAACTAGAAGATTTCTCAAAACGCTCGCAGCAATCTCCTTTTAAAACGTGCGCATCAGCCAGGATATAGCTTCCTCCTTCGAAAGTTGAGTAAACGACGGTCAAATACTGATAAAGGTGCACAATTTTAATGTCTCGCAACTTTTCGCTCAGGAGCTCGGCGCTATATTGTGTGTCCACAAATGAGAAAACTGATAGCTAAGAGGTGAGAGACAACCCCAACAACCCACATGTTTCCTGTGGAGTTGTTTGCCGCACTAACCCTCCTCCCACGCCCCAACGAACTCATCCCGAGCCGAGAGTGACTGAGCCAGGCCGTCAGCCTGGAAGGTCAAACGTACCTGGTGGGCTTCGTCACCGCAGCGCTGAACTACGCCGCCCACAAGACCTTGCTTGCACTGAGGGTTTTGACTGCCTTACCGCAATGAAAATAAAATATTATCTCCCTCTCTCTTTCTTCCATCGTCTTCGTTTCTTCCATCAATGGAAAGAAAACTAGGGCTATGTGCTCACACGACCTGCATGACAGTTGATTGATCAAGCCGAGACTCAATGCCGGACAGTGAGCTGGATGCCTGCACGAAGATATTTATTTCTCCAAGAGAAGGCACTGCCCTTCCCGAATAACTTTCTTACGAGGCCCGAGAAGCTGAGAGCAAAATTAGTTTTAAAGAAAGACGCAGTAACACAGGAAAGGAAATGAACGGCTAAAGCGCACAAACTTTTTTCCGGAAAAACGCGTACACGCAACAGACGACGAGGTCAAGAAAGTCGGCCACCTAGTAAAGAGCTGTTGAGAGTGCACATAGACAACCCATATTCATTAACATGATAGCGGGAGAAATAGAGTCAGTAAAGTGAATGGAAATGATGGAAAACAAAGACAGTTTGAAGATATACAAATAAGACAAGGATGAAATTAGGTCGACTTTGATAGGTCAGAATGGCTCGGACTTTGCTCATATGGGCTGGGCCCAAGCCATTCTGACCGAACGCGGAGGGCAAATGTTGGAATTGGAACAAAAGCAGATTGGATTAGTTTTACGTTACGCCAGCCTGGAGCACTAAGTTTGCAAGTTAGCACAAAGGGCGGTGTCTTGGTACTTGACACCCGAGCTTGCTGCCTGAAGACAAACACAACGGAGCAAATATTGTTACCAACAGTTATAACGACAGCCGTTTCTAAGAAAACTCATTCATTCTGAGCGAACCTGTGCCCGTCAACTCAAGAGACTCAACACTCAAACAAAATGTCACACGAGCTTCGCCTTCTTCGAACGTCGCCCGCTGCTACGTCACTTCCTGCCGCGCGCCCGGTTCGCGAGCACGAGCCGCCCGTCAGTCAACACGTGGTGTGGTGCACGCACGACCCAGCGTTGCCTTGCGGTGCCCTGTTTGACACTTGTAGTGTGGCGGCTCTTTGGGACCCGGGATGCGGCGGGCGCCTTTTGGTTCTCGGAATGCTGGTGGCAGTATTCGCAACAGAATGAGGCATGTACCCGCGGCAGCGAAGGTAGAGAGAAGACTCAGCACATCGCAAGGAACCCCAAGACTGAAATGTGGTTCTGTCGCAGCAAACCAAAGTGGAAAAACTGGCCGCATATCTACTTGCTTCGCTGCAAATGACGTCGAAAGACAATAGTCTTCTGCCGCCCCTGATATGTAACACCCTCTCTTCTCCTCCCTCCCACCCCTCACGCTCTTCCCCTCCCTTCTCACTTCCTCCCATGATGGATGCAATGGAGGTTTCGCTGAATGCAATTCAAATTTCCAGCGATGATGATGATGATGATGATGATGATAATGATGATTTATTATCATCACAGACCATGATATCATCATCACATCACAACCATCACAACCATCATCACATCACATGATAATGATGATTATTATCATCTGAGCCTTCTGCGATCCGCTTCGCTGGCTAGATCCCTTCCTTTTCGAGTTTCCTTAACGTAGCGCCAGCTTTTGTGCCAGGCATTAAAATCCTAATGGAGTTCCCTTTGCCTGCTGCTTGTTCTGCCTTGCATAGCAGGTAGCCGAAGTCTGCTTTCCTCTGGCTGGGCGGGTTGTAAATGTTGAAGAGGAAAATGCTTTCTTGGCTTCTTTTTTGGGTAACGATTTCAATGAAGACGTGGTCAATATTCCTTGCGTCGATGTCGTGTCTTATTGCGGTGGCCACTTTGGTAACCAGCGTCACGACCTTACTTTGCCCGAGCCCCTCATAGACTGAGTAGCCCGCAAGAGTGGGTAGCAGCCGGTTTCCTGTAGGGCGATTATGTCTGGCGGAGCTCTGCAGTTGTTTATGTGTTGTTTAAGAAGAACCTGCTTTCTACGGAGTCCGCGGCAGTTCCACTGCCATATATAGACGGTTTCCAACTTGATAGAGCATTTAGGGTAGCTCGCCATGGTCAGCTGATGGCCTAGTATAGGATTTAGTTCTGGATTTGATGCCCGTAAATTGTACTAGGCGTTCTCGATCCTTGCGCGCCTCCTCTTGGATGTTAGAAACGAGGTTTCTAAGATTCGCTAGTGCATTGTTCATGGCTACCATGTCAGTTGTGAATTCCTGCCACCCTATGGTGACCGACTGAGTTTCGTCTGTTTGCGGGTTTGAGTTTGTCTGCCCTTTTCTCAGTGCCTTAAGTTCATCTATGAGCTTGTTGAGCTTCTGTCTAAGCTCATAATTTTCTGCCATAAGAGTCTGAATAGTTTGCCTTAGCTCATTTACTTAGTCGTTCTGCGTGTTCGTGTTCTTTGGAGCAGTGGAAGAGGCTGAGAAAAGATGCGCTTTCCAGCTCACCTTACTGTCTTCTTCCTTCTTGGTTATGGTCTTCTTCTGCTGCTTCTTTTTCGTTTCCGGAGCCTGCCTGGTCTTGGACGCGGATGTCGACCTTGATGTGGACCTGGATGTCGATCTGGAGTCCCTACTGAACCAGCGTTCCCTGGTCCGGCCACGTCCGCTGGCGTTCCTAGCTTCGGCGTCCGGTTCCTCTTGTTTTCTCGCCCCTGGGCTCCCCGGTTTCCTGAGGCGCTCCTTGCACTCATTTGCCCGTGTGGGGTGCGCTTCCTTGCATAGCGCACACTTGGGCTTGCAGGTGTGTCCATCCTCGATGACTGGTTCGGCGCAGTTCGAGCAGACAATGGTGTCAGGTGTCGGGCATACATCCGCCCTATGCCCAGGCTTGAAGCATATATAGAAGACTTGCTGCGAACACTGATAGAGGTAACAACGTGTCTTGCCGCCATAGTAGTCAACGTAGCGGGGGACGATCTCGCCCTCGAAGGTAATGACCGCAGTTTGGGAGTTTCCAAGCATTCTTGCATCAAGTATTTTGACTCCTTGGGCACGCACCCGAAGATTGGCTAGTAATTTGGTCGACGTTGTACCAGCGTCAAGTTCGTGAATCACACCTTTACACGAATTGTCCGGCGCGGCCACGTAAGCCGCGACTGTAAAGTCTTTCGCACCAAAACGTAGACTTGGAACACTCTGCACAACATTGGCAGTCTCCATGCTTTGCATGCTGATTATCGCGATGTTCGATCTGTTGCGCAACCGTATAAGCAAGTTGCCTTCGTTGCACATGTCTGGGTTTTCACATGCTTTGATTATAGCCTGGGCCATCTGATGCGTGCTCAGTTGAATGATCTTGAGCCCATTCTTCGGTCTAATGATGACTTTGAAATCGGTCTTCGGCTGTGAAGGTAGCTTCTCTTGGTGAAGGGGATTTCCCTTTAGTTTAGGCTGGCTCGACGCTGATTTGTCCACTGCTTCGGTCCCGGTCTCCGGAACGGCGATCAGCCTTGAGTTGTGGTATTTTGCAGTGAACCATCCCCCGTTGTCAATGCTTTTCTTTTGCGAGATGTCGGTAGCGTTGTCCTCGCGTTGGGGGTTCTTTTAGATCGGCGTTGTGGCTCCTATCGTCGCAGACGCGTTGTCGTCAGCCATCCTGGTGCGTCCCGCACGCGTGTTCCTGATTTATACATTTTTTTTCGAAAAAATGTTACAAGTCTGCTATGGATAACACACTGTCATGTGTATAAGTAATATCGGCCGACAGTTGCCCACAATATTCTTCTCTCCACCTTTTTGTACTGCGCAGACCCGGGCTATCCTAAACTTTTCAGGAAATCTGCCATGTGCTATCACGCCGTTGCAAATGTGGGAGAGAGTTAGACATAAACCTTATCCGAGCATGCTTTTACAGCCTTCGCTTCGATTCTGTCTTAAGCACTTCAACGTTGCGTCGTGAAAACTTTTGCTGATTGGTTTACTTCCCCTGCAGTTCTTGGTGACAAAAAATTTCGTTGACTTCTGTTCGATCACTGTTACATTTTCATCGTCATTGTTGGTTATTTTTTAATATTGATATATGCATATTGCGTGTTTATTGTGGACGATGCGAGCGGCCGCCCCGAAGAAGAAGACGAAGAATTTTTCAGGCTTGATGGTGAGGTAGGCAGTACGGATCACAGCGAGGACGCTGTGATCCGTACATTTGAGTTCAGCAAGCACGGTATCCATCATACGCTGAAAGGTGGCAGGTGTGGAACAGAGACCGAAGGGGAGAACTTTGAACGCATAAAGCACGTCAGGTGTCACAAACGCTGATTTTTTCGCAATCCTGTTCATCAACTTCGATTTGCCAATACCCGGATTTAAGATCCAACGAAGAAAAAAACTTTGCATGTTGTAGACGATTCAATGCGTCGTCGATGCGTGGCAATGGATAGACATCGTACGTTTGACACGGTTTAATTTTCTGTAATTTACACAGAAGCGTAGTGTGTTGTATTCTTTCTGACTAACATTACAGGGGAGGCCCATGGGCTTGTGGACGGCTGGATCACGTCGTCTTGGAGCATCTGTTTCACCTGCTGCTTGATCGCTTCCCTTTCCACTGGAGACAATCTGTAAGGATGGTGGCGAAGCGGACGTGCTGACTAGTCCGTAATAATGCGGTGCTTTGTGATGCACACGCGCCGTACTTTAAACGACGTTGTAAAACAGTCAGCAAATTCCTTCATAAGACTCAGTAGATGGTCTTTCTGATGGTCTGGCAGAGCAGCGTTAACGTGAATCCGTTCTTTTAGGCTAGGTAACTCCGATTGCTGAGGCGGGGCGATTTCCAATGTGCCAATGTCAGTAACATCAATATTTTCGCGAAGAAATGCGATTGTCCTTCCTCGCGGTACATGTAGATGCTCGTTGCTAAAGTTTGTTAGCAAAACGACTGAACATTTGTTTCGCACCAGGAGAATTATTCTTGCTATGCAAATGTTGCGTTAAAGAAACAGGGGAATGTTTGCCTCTTGTGTTTCTTGTGGACGATGCGCGTGGGCGCCCCGACGAAGACGAACTGCTTCTGGCTCTCGAGCTGTCGGCTGAACTGGACAGCGCCGCAGTTATCCTTTGTAAATATGGTCTGTAAATAGTCTCCAGTTCTTAATCCTTCGTTCGCGTAACATTTTGGTGGAGAGTGCCCTTCCCGGTCCTTGTCACGGAGCTCCGCAGCGGCCGCACCATCCTGCTTTCCGCCATGGCTCCCGGTGACGACATCTCGTCTGCTTCAACTTCTGCGACCCCGACTACAACGTACGTCACGGTTACCAATCCCCGCGATCCTGGTATATTCTCCGGCCATGATAATGTCGGCATTGCGGACTGGCTCAGCCTGTATGGGCGTGTTAGCCGAAAGCACTACTGGGACCCCACCATTATGCCAGCAAATGTCCTATTCTACTTGGGCCGAGGTTGACAAAGTAGGCCACGTACACAAAGGGATCGCGGAGGACGCGTTCAACTTGTTGTTCTTCAACAATTTTTCCACCATCGACGTCATTGTCAAGAAATGCCGCCGCTTTGAGCTCGCCAACAGCCGCCGCGTCATTCCACAGTTCTCCTGGCTCCCTAGCCCGCAAGCGACATCGTCTTACGTCGACCTTACCGCTTCACCACCCTTAGATGAGAACGTCACACGCATTCGCCGCGAGGTCGAGGCTACGAGTCCTGCCCCGTTCCACCCAAACCCACTTGACCTCACCTGCCGCCTAAAGCCTTGGCTTTGGTCGATTTGCTGTAATATTTTCCTGTGCCGGATGGTGATCACGTCGCTATACCTGCTCTAAATGTCCTTTTGATGCGCAATGTCACTGTGCCCCACTCAGTCGTTACCGTCAACGATAACCGGACATGCCTCCCTGTCGTTAACTTTGGCCTGGCAAAGGAAGTTCTACCACCGGGCATATCGGTTGCAACACGGCGTACTATAGGAGATGACCGCGTCACGACGTTTTCAGTAGACGTCTGCTCCGACTCTTCACCATGTCCACAGCATACTATTTGCCCTGACGCAACATTTCGTTCCATGATTACTGCGGACATATTGCCTGAACAAGCAGTAGCTCTGTGTCGCCTTTTCGTTTCCTACCACGACATCTTCGACCTCAAGAATCGACAATTGGACCAGACTTCAATTGTTAAGCATCACACAAGTACTGGTGACGCCAGTCCTATTCATCGCCAGCGATGTCGAGTTTCTGCTTCAGAGCGTAATGTTATTCAAGAAGTGACCAATATGCTTGCCACAGGCATTGTTGAACCCTCGTCGAGCCCTTGGGCGTCTCCCGTTTGTGCTGGTTAAAAAGGAAGATGGCACATGGCGTGTCTGCGTAGATTATCGTCATCTAAACCGAATTACCAAGAAAGACGTCTACCCCTTGCCTCGCATTGACGGTGCCCTCAATTGTCTCCACACTGCCACCTAATTTTCATCAATAGACCTTCGGTCTGGTTACTGACAAATTTCTGTGGATGAAAAGGAGCAAGAGAATACCGCGTTCTTCATCCCTAATAGTCAATATCAATTCAAAGTTATGCCATTCGGTCCATGCAATGCCCCAACAAAGTTCAAATGTACGATGGACTCTTTGCTTCAAGGGTTCAAATGGTCAACATCCATCTGCTACCTAGACGACGTTCTCGTGTTTTCGCCTACATTTGAGACACACCTTGAGGGCTTATCAGCTGTTTTTCACGTCTTCCGCGAGGATGGGCTCCAACTAAATTCATAGAAGTGTCACTTCCGTCGTCGGCAGATTACAGTGCTGGGCCACCTCGTCGACGCTTCCGGTATTCAGCCAGACCCGGAGAAAATTTGTGCTGTGACGTTTTTCCCTGTACCTCAGTCTGTCAAAGACGTCCAAAATATTGTAGGACTCTGCTCCTACTTCCGACGGTTCTTTAGAGACTTCGCAGCGATTGCCTGACCCGACCATTTACTGATCTTCCGAAGAAGGACGTGCCGTTTACGTGGCGTCCCGCTCAGACTACCGTGTTTTCCCACCTGACCAACATTCTCACCACGCCACCTATACTGGCCCACTTTGACCCGTCTTCTCGTACAGAAGTCAGTACCGATGCCAGTGCTCACGGTATTGGAGCCGTCTTAGCCCAACACCAACAGGCCCACGATCGTGTTTTCGCCTACCCTAGCCGCCTCCTCACAGCAGCGGAGCGGTACTATTCGATTACAGATCGTGAATGCCTGACTCTCGTCTGGACGGTTTCCATATTCCGCCCGTACTTGTATGACACGCACTTCTCTGTAATCACGGACCACCAGGCACTCTGCTGGCTTTCCTCTCTCAAGGATCCTACCCACCGGCTTGGTCCATGGGTTCTGCGGCTACAAGAATATTCCTATGCAGTAGTGTACACGTCGGGTCGATTACGTCAAAGCGCAGACTGTTTATCACGCTATCCAGTGGACGAACCACCCGCCGACCCTGACACCGATGCCGACGCTTGCGTTTTCTCCGTTTATCAGCTGCTACACGTCGCCAACAAGCAACGCCGTGATGCCACCTTGCGCGTCATCATTGATCGTTTGGAGACTTCGCCGTCTGATTTGTCCCTTCACATGTTTGTTCGCCGACATGGTGTATTATACCGCCAAAGAGTACGCCGCGACAGTCCCGCCCTACTCCTCGTGATTCCTCAGCACCTCCGGTCAGCTGTTTTCCAAGAACTTCACGACTTACCATCTGCAGGTCACATCATCGTCTCCCGCACCTACGACCAGTTTCGCCGAAGCTTCTTTTGGCCAGGCCTTGCCCGCTTCATTCGGAAATACGTTGCGGCGTGTAATAAATGCCAGCGCCGAAAAACACCATCAACGCTCCCTGCCGGGTGTTTTCAACCGTTCGACATTTCTTCGGAGCCGTTCTTTCGCGTTGGCTTGGACTTACTTGCCCTTTCCCTCTATGAACGTCTGGCAACAAGTGGGTCGCTGTGGCGACAGATTACGCCAAGGGCTACGCCATCACCAGAGCGCTTCCAACAAGCTGCGCCACAGATGTCGCCAAATTTCTTTAACGCGACGTGATTCTGCAGCATGGAGCTCTACACCAACTGCTCATTGACCGTGGTCGGACGTTCCTTTCTAAAGCCATCGCCGACATCCTGCCGTCCTGCTCAACCAGGCACAAGCTGACTTCGTCTTACCATCCACAGACTGATGGTCTCACGAAGCGTCTGAATCGAACCCTAACAGACATGCTTGCAAATTATGTCTCGTCCAGCCATACTGACTGGTGCCTCGCCCTACCCTATGTCACATTTACCTACAATTCTTGGCGTCACGACACTGCCGGTTATTCCCCGTTCATTCTGTTGTTCGGCCGAGAACCCACATTGCCACTGGACACATAGTTTCCATCCGCCACAGAAGAGACCTGCGAATATGCACTTGACGCGATCACCAGGGCACCCCAAGCATGCAATATTGCCCGCGCTCGCCTCCTGACCTCAGAAGAGAACCAACGGTGTTTGTGCGATTGTCAATACAGAGACGTCTACTTTTCACCTGGATCTCTGGTGCTCCTGTGGTCCCCGACTCGTTACGTTGGCCTGTCAGAAAAACTCCTGTCTCGGTACACAGGTCAATATTGAGTGCTGCGTGCCGTGACTCCTGTTACGTATGAAATCTCCCCAGTCAGTGCCAGGGCCTTATCTACCCCGAATTCCACGGACGTTGTGCATGTCGCACGCCTCAAACCATATTACTCTCCTGTTACCACCGATATTTAGACGCACCGAGACGGTGCTTCTGCCGCCGGGGATAAGGATACATACATATTGTAACGTAGGCCGAAAATGGAGGCTTGAAAAATAGACGCGTCCCTTTGATGATGATAATTATGATGATGGTGAACCTCTGTCATGGCTCGCACCCACTAAGGGAGATAGGCCTTGCTTGCTTGCATGATCCTCATCCATTTAATGACGGGCCAGAAGAAGAACGAACAGGTTACGCGCTTCATCGTCTTTCATGGCGCCGACCTTAGCGCGCCATGCGGCGGTGCGGCAGCCCCACCACTGTGTCGATCGCTCCGCATGCGAAAATCGACCGTCTCGGTCGCGGCAAAAGGTCAACCGAGCGAGAAGGGCAGCTAAGGCCGCTGTACTCCTGGACTGAGGGGACCACCCACTGCAGAGCGAAGGAGCTACCAACGCTCGCGTGCTCTTTTGATTAAAGTTTATTCTTTCTCCCTCTCCTGTCAGCGAAGTCAACGGCAAGAAATGGAGCTTCTTAGGTGCATCTGTCATCCAGCATCCAGCTGTTTTGCCAACTGTAACGGGGTGGGGACCTCGTCAAGCTGTTCAAGCTTTGAGTCCCGTACTCCTCCTATCCAAAGGAAATAAATGTTGATTGATTGATTGATCTGGACATTCACGTACGCGCGTGGTGTGGTTTCATGCGCACTACATGAACAACTTCAGCGCGGGGACGACGACGGAGCGAACCGGGGTCAGAACTGGAGGGGACGATTTCATAGGTTACATCACTGAGGAGGCGCGTAACCGTGTAGGGACCAAAATAGCGGCGGAGCAACTTTTCCGAATGTTCACGGTGACGGATGGGCGTCCAGATCCACACGCAGTCACCGGTATTGTAATTTACCTCGCGTCGACCCTGGTTTTATCGAAGGGCGTCGGTACACTGTTGGCCCTGGATTCGATGACAAGCAAGCTGGCGTATTGCTTCGGCTTTTTGGATGGACTCTTCCACGTGTTCGTTGATCGGGCTATTACCAGCCACAGGTAGCATGGCGTCAAGTGTTGACGTGACGCGGCGGCCGTATACAAGTTCAAACGGCGTAAACTGTGTGGTCACCTGTACAACAATGTTATTGGCGACTCTGACATATGGCAAAATCTCGTCCCACGTCTTCTGCTGCACGTCGATATATATGAAAAGCATATCAGCTAGCGTTCTCTTCAGTCGTTCCGTTAATCCATTTGTTTGAGGATGATACGCAGTGCTCTTGCGGTGAGAGCTATGCGTCAGCTGGAGAACGTCCAGCATAAGTTCGACTGTAAATGCTGTACCACGATCGGTGATGAGGACAAACGGTGCACCGTGTCGTAGGACGATGTGGGGGACAAAGACTTTGGCCACTTCATATGAGTTTGCTTGTGGAATAGCTTTGGTTTTGGCGTACCGGGTTAAGTAGTCGGTAGCGACAACTATCCATCTGTTGCGCGAACAGGTGACTGGGAATGGACCAAGTAGATCCATTCCTATTTGTTCGAATGGTGCGTGAGGAGGGTCCATAGGGTGTAGAAAGCCGGCCGGTTTAGCGGCAGGTCTTCACGTACCGTTGCACAGAAGAAAAAAACCGGGGCCGGTAATACTATAGCGCCCACCGACGCTGCTATGCGGGGACGCTAAGGTCGGCACTCTCGGCCGGCGCTTCGGGGCCGGCTGCGGATGGCGAGGAGAATAAAGTTGGGCGGCGCGTGCTAGCGGCGCAAGCACGGCACGCGCCAGTCCGTTCTACTAGCCCGCTGAGCTGGTCTCCTTTTTCTGGCGCTCCCCTGCGACTCCTCGGTTCCCGACAATACTTCTGTTTTATCGGTGATAATGTTGTAGGAGGACGTGACGGCGGCCGTACGAGCCGTGCCGTCGTTCCCACTCAGAAGGCGAAGGTGGCGAGCCGAGCAGCGGCTGCGACGACCAGCGTGGCAAGCTTTCAGAACGACACTGCCCGTGCCGAGCTTGCGCTTCCAGCACGCGCTGTGTTTCTTTATTTTTATTTTTATCTTTGCAGCGCCAAACATAGCGCTCTGCGCTGCGGTGTTGGTGGGCGTTAGTCGGCAGGCACGGGGTAGGGCTCGCGCGCTGCCTCGGAGGCTCGCGGTGAACGGTTGGTAGGAGGCCGAATGGCAGGAGCGACGTCTTTGTCGCCAGACCGGACGGCGTGGGGCACGGGAGCCGGCATGGGGCACGGGAGCCGGCGTTGGGTCGGCGATGTCTCCGCTGCCACGTGTCATTGTCGGCGGCGATAAAGGCAATGAGGTGGCCTGAGGACGATTGCATACGGGTGCCGGAGCAGACGCGCTTGGGGCTGGCCGTGAGGGTGTGGACGAAAATGGGTCGCGTACCTTGTGGTCAACCTCTGGAAGAGGGTGGTAGGCAGCGCCGTAGACGTTGCGGACAGAATGCCGCAGTTCGTCGTAAGGGCGCGGGCCAGGCGATGGAACGCCGAGGTGGAGCTGGAGAGCAAGCGGCAGGACGTCGAGGAGTACCGCGTGCTTGAACTCCTGAATCCATATGTCGTTCAGCTTCAGAGCCGCCTCGAACTGGACGAACCATGCGCCGACGTAGCTGGATGAGAACGGCGGCAGTGGTGGGTCGAACTGTGGTTCCGCCCAGGTGGCCATGGCAGCGTGTCGCTCGGTGCAAGGCGCGTTCTGCCGGGTCACCAGTGTGGGAAGACGTGACGGCGGCCGTACGAGCCGTGCCACCTCTGCCCTTCTGATGAAGTAGGGATGATGGCACGGCTCGTACGGCCGCCGTCGCGTCCCTCCTCCAACGTCTTAGCGAATCCCAGGTGTCCTGCGCATGGCTCATCATGGCACGCTTGCAAAATGTCTTGGCGCAGCGCGGACGGCACGACAAGGAGGTACGTATTGGGACCGCTTCCGCAGTTTTTCCTGTAGAGGACGTCGTCGTGTAAACAGTAAGATGATAAGCCGCGAACGAGCGAGCGAGGTAAAACAGTTTCAACTACTTTAAGGTGCTCGATCAGCGTCAGCAGCTCAGGGTCAGCGCACTGGTGCTCAGCCATCTTTACGGCGCCGATAACACCGACAAATGGCAAGTCATGGTCAGGGTACGACGATGTCGTAGGGAGTGGTGCGCTTGACGAACAGTCAGCGTCACTGTGCTTCCTTCCAGATCATTAGACAACGGTAACGTGGTACTCTTGTAAGCGCAGGCTCTAGCTGACTAGTCTGCCTCAAGGATCCTTGAGGTTGGCAAGCCAGCACAGTGAGTGGTTTTCGCTGACAGCCTTAAGGGGTCTACCGTACAAGTAGAGTCGGAATTTAGTAATCGCCCACACAACCACTAAGCATTCTTTTTCAGCGGTTGAGCAGTTTTTCTCAGCCTTGGTGAGACTGCGGCTTGCATAAGCAATAGTGCGTTCCGCACCATCTTGCCACTGCACAAGAACTGCGCCGAGACCCGCATTGCTGGCGTCAGTATGGATTTCTGTGTCAGCGTTTTTGTCGAAATGATCAAGTATTGATGCAGCTTGCAAACGCTGGCGCAATTCATTGATCAACTGCTGCTGCCCGTCGGCTGAAATGAAATGCACATCGTCGCGTGTAAGCCATGTCAGAGGCTCAGCAGTTCTCGAGAATCCCTCGACGAAGCTTCTTTAATAGGCGCACAAACCAAGGAAGCGTTGGACAGCCTTCTTGTCTGTGGGTGGTGATAACTCGGCGACGGCTGCTAACTTGCCGGGGTCTGGTCGGCCGCCTTTAGGACCAACGACATGACCAAGAAAATTTAGCTCTTGGAACCCAAAGTAGCATTTTTCAGGCTTGATGGTGAGGTAGGCAGTACGGATCGCAGCGAGGACGCGAGTCGTGCGAGGTGTTCGTCAAACGTGCTCGAGAACACGACGACGTCATCCAAGTACACGAGGCAGGTTTGCCATTTGAGTTCAGCAAGCACGGTATCCATCATCCGCTGACAGGTGGAAGGTGTGGAACAGAGACTGAAGGGGAGAACTTTGAACTCATAAAGCACGTCAGGTGTCACAAACGCTGATTTTTCGCAATCCTGTTCATCAACTTCGATTTGCCAATACCCGTATTTATGATCCAACGAAGAAAAAAATTTTGCATGTTGTAGACGATCCAATGTGTCGTCGATGCGTGGAAATGAATAGACATCGCGCTTTTGACATGGTTTAATTTTCTGTAATTTACACAGAAGCGTAGTGTGTTTTATTCTTTCTGACTAACATTACAGGGGAGGCCCATGGGCTTGTGGACGGCTGGATCAGGTCGTCTTGGAGCATCTCTTTCACCTACTGCTTGATCGCTTCCCTTTCCACTGGAGACAATCTCTAAGGATGCTGGTGAACCGGACGTGCTGACTAGTCCGTAATAATGCGGTGCTTTGTGATGCACACGCGCCGTACTTTAAACGACATTGTAAAACAGTCCGCAAATTCATTCATAAGACTCAGTAGACGGTCTTTATAATGGTCTGGCAGAGCAGCGTTAACGTGAATCCGTTCTATTAGGCTAGGTGACTCCGATTTCTGAGGCCGGGCGATTTCCAATGTGCCTATGTCAGTAACATCAACATTTTCTCGAAGAAATGCGATTGTCGTTCCTCGCAGTACATGTGGATACTCGTTGCTAAAGTTTGTTAGCAAAACGACTGAACATTTGTTTCGCACCACGAGAATTCTTCTTGCTGTGCAAATGTTGCGTTCAAGAAGCAGGGCAATGCTTTCCTCTTGTGTTGCTTGTGGACGATGAGCGTGGGCGCCCCGACGAAGACGAACTGCGTCTAGCTCTCGAGCTGTCAGATGAACTCGCCAGCGCTGCAGTTATCCTTTGTAAATATATTCTGTAAATAGTCTCCAGTTCTTAATCCTTCGCTCGCGTAACAGTATTGCTGAAGTTAAAAAATGACATAAATTTGTCGGTCAGAATTGCGTTGGAATCGGTAATCTCATCAATTGTCAATTGACCCGCCGTGGTTGCTCAGTGGCTATGGTGTTGGGCTGCTGAAAACGAGGTCGCGGGATCGAATCCCGGCCACGGCGGCCGCATTTCGATGGGGGCGAAATGCGAAACACC
>NC_051158.1:60627365-60647466 GCF_013339745.2 Dermacentor silvarum | reverse complement strand
TTGTTTTCGAAAAAAATACGAAAATTGGCGCCTGAATACCCTCCGGACAAAGTTGGTCTTGCCTTTATGGTAATCAGCAAGGCTCCGGGCCTGCTTGGCAAAGTCGTCTGCACTTATTTTCCCTAAAAAGGCGTTCTTGTCTTGATCATCTTGGGGCAGCGGCTCCACGGGGGCGCGAGACAGGCAGTCGGCATCACAGTGTTTTCATCCGGACGTGTAGATTACACTGATGTCATATTCTTGCAGTCTGAGGCTTCAACGCGCCAAGCGTCCTGAAGGGTCCTTTAAGTTCGCCAGCCAACACAACGCGTGATGGTCGCTAAGGACTTGGAACGGCCTGCCATATAGATAAGGGCCGAATTTTGCTGTAACCCAAATGACGGTGAGGCATTCCTTTTTGGTCGTAGAATAATTGCCTATCGCTTTTGACGGCGACCGGCTAGCGTAAACTATCACCCATGCAAGCCCATCTTTCCTCTGGACTAAAACTGCACCGAGGCCTAGACAACAGGCTTCAGTATGGATTTTTGTATCGCGTCTTCGTCGAAGGGCACAGGTACCGGCGGCGACTGCATGCGTTGTTTGAGTTCTTGAAATGCCTCGGCCTGCGGCGTTTCGCACTTGAACTCGACATTACATTTAGTTAGATGATTCAGTGGCTCAGCGATGCGTGAAAAATCCTTCACACAGCGCCTGTAGTAGGTACACATGCCAACGAATCTACGCACTGCCTTCTTATCGATGTGCTTCTGAAACTTTGCGATGGCAGCTGTCTTCTCCAGGTCGGGGTGGACTTCATATTTGCTGACGACGAGTTCCAGGAAGAGAAGCTCATCGTAAGCGAAGCGGCACTTTTCCTGTTTCTGAGTGAGTCCTGATGACGTAATGGCTTCTAGTACTGTGGCAAACCGCCTAAGCTGATCGCCGAAATTTCAGGCGAATACGACGTCGATACCCAAGTAAACAAGACAGGTCTGCTACTTCAATCCTGCTAACACCGTTTCCATCAAGCCCTTGGATGTTGCAGGCGCAAGCAGTTGGAGTGACATGACGTTGAACTCATAGAGGCCGTGTGGCGTGATTAAAAGCGGTCTTTCCGCTATTCCTCTCGTCGAACTCTGTTTGCCAGTAGCCAGTCTTGAGATCCATCAACGAGAAGTATTTAACTTTGCAGAGCCGTTCCAACGCATCGTCTATCCGTGGGAGGGAGTATACGTCCTTCTTCGGCCCCGCAGGGGCGTCTGCGTAAGCAGGCGTTTGGTGTGTTGCGTCACCACGGACCCGAGCACATGAGGGTTGGACCCTCCTGCGTCTAACCGAGCGCGGCTTAGCCGTGTCCAGGGAAAGGGGGATCCTGGGGGTTGAGCCGATGCCGGGTGTTTGTACCTTTATGGCCCCTCGGCGGAGGCAACACCTCTTTGGCCTCTGCTTCACGTAGACGGCACCCCCGGACTGACCCACCCGGGGGAAATCGGTAGTTGCCTTTTCCTGTCCCCCTCTCAAATCTTCGTCTTTCTCTCTCGCTTTAAATCTTTCCTGTCTTCTTTTCACTTCCTTTTTCTTCTAATTTCCCAGGCAGCAAGGGTTAACCTGGTGTGTTATGATCTACCTTGGTTATAACATATGTGGTTATAGTAACAATGTACAGTTGGCATGGCAGGGCTTGCTTCACAACAATCTCTGCCGTGTCCCCTCGTTGGGCTCAGTGGTGGGTGACTGGCACTGATACCGAAGAAACAACACATTCCATGGGAGCCTCGAAACCCTTCTCACCTGATCGTCTCCCGAAAAGGGGGCGCACCGATGCAACCTTTGAATTTTTTCCGAAGAAACCGGACACATTCCCTAAGTATCATGCGATACATTGTGAAAACGCCGACAAAAAAGCGACAAAAATTTCTCCTTTCTTGGTGCCAAATGTCTCACGGAGGTCATTGGAAGTGGCTACAAAGCCACCAAGATGGCAAGTGGTGACCTTCTGATTGAGGTAAAAGACAAAACGCAGTACGAGAAACTCACAAACCTGGTGGCATTTGGCGATAAAACCATATCTGTTAGCGCACACCGAACAATGAACACCGTCAAGGGTGTGGTTTCAGACGACAACCTTATAGATTTGACTGATGAAGAACTCCTGAATGGATGGAAAGAAGAAAACGTTATAAATGTACAACGCATAAAAATCAGGCGCGACAACAAAGAACTACCAACCAAACACATAGTACTTACTTTTGGCTCTAGCACACTCCCAGATGCTATAGAAACAGGCTACCTCAAACTGCGTGTAAGACCTTACATTCGAAATCCACGACGCTGCTACAAGTGTCAGAGGTTTGGCCATGCCTCTCAAAGCTGCCGAGGGCGACTAACTTGTGCGAAATGCGCTACAAAAGATCACTCTGCTGACGAATGTACTGCTGAGGCCTATTGCGCGAACTGCGATGGCAGCCACCCTGCATATTCCAGATCTTGCGCAGCCTGGAAAAAAGAAAAAGAGATAATTACTATCAAAGACAAAGAGAATATAAGTTTCCGGGAAGCACGACAGCGTATCTCACCTTCATTTTCAATAAAAATTTCTTTTGCCGAAGTGGTGCAACAGGGGGCAGCACCACGATGGACCCCGGTGGTCGCCCAAGGCACGCGCAGTGTACTGAGGCGACTGCCACCCGCCCCCATGGTGGAAGCAGCTCAGGCTGCCTGCCCTCCTCGAAATCGGCCACACCAGAGGCCTCCACTAGCGCTAGCAGCAGTCATCGCAGCTCAGAGGCTAAGAAGGCTTCATCGGCCCCCGGGCTGGTGAGGCCACAGCCTTCGTCCCTCGAGGCGAAGGCTACACGACGTACACATCGCTCGTTAGAGCGAGTGTCCAGCGCTTCACAAGAAGCTATGGACACTACTCCAAGCAAGGTGGTGCAGCCAGCGCCTAAAGAGTGGCCAAATTCTTTGGACCGCTCTAGAAAAGACAAAACCAAAATTACAGGGCCGCAAACGGCCCTGTAGCCTAAAACGCCTTCTTTTTCGTACACACAGCACCAATTTAACTTCATTCAGGACACGCAAATTATGCAGTGGAACGTCAGAGGCCTTCTTAGGAATCTCGACGATATCCAAGAACTTCTTTACCAACACAATCCAAAAGTGCTGTGTGTATAGGAAACACATTTAAAATCAAAACATGCAAACTTTCTTCGTCATTATGTTATTTTCCGTAAAGATCGTGATGATGCCATCGCATCATCTGGTGGTGTAGCCATTATACTCCACAAAGGTATAGCGTGTCAAAACCTACAAATTCAAACGCCCCTAGAGGCAGTGGCCGTTCGAGCTGTGCTTCTAAACAAGCTTATTACCATCTGCTCTTTGTACATACCCCCGCACTATCGGCTCCGTAAACAAGAATTCCAAAAATTAATAGATCAGCTACCTGAACCGTATCTTGTGCTTGGAGATTTAAATGCACACAGCAACCTATGGGGCGACTCACGCTGCGATGCGAGAGGTCGCTTGATTGAACAGTTCCTTTTTTCTTCAGGTGCATGTCTTTTGAATGGGAAAGAGCCCACGTATTATAATCTGGCAAACAAAACATACTCCTCACTAGACCTTAGTATTGCATGTCCTACTCTTCTACCCTACTTTAAATGGAAAGTTATTAAAAACCCTTACGGGAGTGACCATTTCCCGGTAGTTCTACGCACACCAATGTCTAATGAATGTCCTGCAGAATTCCCTCGCTGGAAACCTGACTCAGCTGACTGGGAAAAGTTCAAAAATCTTGCCTCTTTATCGTGGGACGACATGTGTGCTTTAAGCATATACGCTGCGGTTAAATATTTTACGGTTTTTCTCCTTGACACCTCTTCCAAATGTATCCCTGTAACAAGTGGATTGTCCACAAAACGCCGTGTTGCGTGGTGGAACAATGAGTGTCGAATAGCGCGTAAGAAGCAGAACAAGGCATGGGGTTTACTTCGGGATTCTCCGACAGCAGCAAATCTAGTTAATTTCAAGCAGGTCAAATCCCAAGGTCGGAGAACGCGGCGACAAGCTAGGAGAGAGAGTTGGAGAAAGTATATATCGGGCATTAACTCTTACACTGATGAAACAAAGGTCTGGAATAGGGAGAAGAGAATAAAGGGTGACAGCCTTACTCGCTGCCTTTGGTGAATACTCAGGGCGACATCATGGAAGATCAAGCGAACTTTCTTGGCGCACATTTCGAACAGATATCCAGCTCGTCACACTACTCTCAAACATTCCAAAGGTACAAAAAGGAAATAGAAGGACAACCATTAGAACGGAAAGGCACAAGATACGAGGCATACAATAGACCTTTTTGCACGGCAGAGCTTCAGGCAGCACTAAACAGCTGCAACAGATCTGCCCAAGGTTCTGACCGCATCCTATATGAAATGCTAAAACACTTGCCGTCTGAAACACAAAAAACCCTTCTTTGCCTCTACAATTCTATATGGTCTTCCGGCGACATTCCCTCTGCTTGGAAAGAAGCCATCGTAATTCGCATATTGAAACAGGGTAAGGACCCTTCTTTGGCAAATAGTTATAGGCCTATAGCATTGACGAGCTGCTTATGCAAACTTTTTGAGAAGATGGTAAACAGGCGCTTGGTACATTATCTAGAAATAAACAAGAAATTAGACCCATATCAATGTGGTTTCAGAGAGGGCAGATCGACGACCGATCAGCTTGTGCGTATGGAAACGTACATCAGGGATGGCTTTGTCCACAAACAGCTTGTATTATCAGTCTTTCTTGACATGGAGAATGCGTATGATACTATGTGGCGCTTCGGGATCCTTCGGGATCTTTCAGCAATGGGCATTCGCGGTAACTTGCTGAGAATAATTGAAAGTTATCTCTCTGACAGGACATTTCGTGTTAGAGTTGGCAACGTGCAGTCTCGACCATTCATACAGGAGACAGGTGTACCGCAGGGCGGAGTACTGAGCTGCACGCTATTTATTGTTAAAATGAACTCCCTACACACTATATTACCTCGCACACTCTTTTACTCCGTGTATGTGGACGATGTACAGATAGGGTTCAGGTCGTGCAACCTTAGCATTTGCGAGAGGCAGCTACAGCTTGGTTTGAATAGATTCTCAAAGTGGGCGGAGGAGAATGGTATTAGATTGAACTGCAATGGGGATGTTTTCCTTGCAACACTCGATCTGGCGTTAGAACGGCAGACTGAAACAAGTCAAAAGGGAGCTATGGCGAAGCGGGCGAGCAAGCGTTGCTTGTCTTCTTCTTCCTTCACCAGCACCATGGCCCAGTCCCTTCAGTACAATCACTCCCCACCAAAAGAGGAGCCATCCTGGCGACCTAGGGGCAGGAGAAGACAGGGGGGTCGTGGCACTGCTTTAGGCGGGAGACGTGGACAATTTCCTGGCCGCGACGACGCTGGTCGGAAGACGCGTCCTTCGGCTCGATGAGGTAGTTGACTGCGGATGTTTGTCGCAGTACCCGATAGGGACCATGGTACTTGGAATGCAGTTTGGAGGAAAGGCCCGGTGGAGTAGACGGCACCCACAACCAGACCAGCGAGCCGGGAGTAAAGGACGTAGCTGTAGTGGACGTGTCGTGGCGATGCTTTTGGCGCCACTGGTCCTGGGATGTGAACGAGCGAGCGAGCTGGCGACATTCTTCCGCGTATGCAGCCGCGCGTGAAACAGTCGTCGACTCCGAAGCATCCGGCCGGTAGGGTAGAATTGTGTCCATTGTGCAGGAAGGTTCGTGTCCGTAAAGAAGAAAGAAAGGTGAAAATCCAGTGGTGCTTTGCGTTGCAGTATTATATGCGTACGTTACGAAAGGCAGAATCCGATCCCAATTCGAGTGGTCAGAGGAAACATACATGGCCAACATGTCGCCAAGGGTGCGATTAAAACGCTCTGTCATGCCATTAGTTTGGGGATGGTATGCCGTGGTAGTGCGGTGAATGATGCGACACTCCTTTAGCAACGCTGTAATGGCGTCAGAGAGGAAAACGCGACCGCGGTCGCTCAGTAATTCTCGAGGTGCTCCATGCCGTAATACCAGGTTCTGAAGGATAAAACGAGCAACGTCTTTTGCCGTGGCAGATGACAGGGCTGAAGTTTCAGCGTACCGCGTAAGGTGGTCGATAGCAACAATAACCCAGCGGTTGCCGCTGGGAGTGCTGGGAAGCGGACCGTATAGGTCAACGCCGACGCGGTCGAACGCTCGAGCGGGGCATGGTAAAGGCTGCAAGGGACCGGCAGCAAGTTTAGGAGGCGTCTTGCGGCGTTGGCACAGGGGGCATGACCGGACATACTGGCGAACGAAACGATACATACCGCGCCAATAGTACCGAACCTGGAGGCGAGAGTATGTCTTCAATACCCCAGCGTGGCCGCATTGTGGGTCATCGTGGAACGTGGCGCAGATGTCGGAGCGGAGATGTCGGGGAATAACAAGCAACCACTTGCGACCGCTGTAGTTGTAGTTGCGCCGGTAGAGGAGGTGATCCCGAATAATAAAGTGCGTGGCTTGGCGACGGAGCGTCCGAGAGATCGGTGCTGGCGACCGGCTAGACAGGAAGTCGAGAAGCGAACAGATCCATGGGTCCTTGCGCTGCTCTGATGGCATGTCGGAAATGTTGAGGGCGAAGGCACCGCAGGCGGAAATCGACGAGCAGATAGGATCAGGTGACAGGGGTGACCGGGAAAGAGCGTCTGCGTCTGAATGCTTGCGGCCGGAGCGATAAACAACACGGATGTCGTATTCTTGTAGGCGTAATGCCCAACGAGCGAGCCGACCAGTTGGATCTTTGAGTGAAGACAACCAGCATAGGGCATGATGGTCGGTCACGATGTCAAAAGGGCGCCCATACACGTAAGGTCGAAATTTTGCGATAGCCCAAATAATGGCCAAACATTCCTTTTCAGTAACGGAGTAGTTCGCCTCAGCTTTGGTAAGGGTGCGGCTGGCATAGGCTACGACGTACTCATCGAAGCCATGCTTGCGCTGTGCAAGAACAGCACCTAGCCCGACACCACTAGCGTCCGTGTGAATCTCAGTTGGAGCAGAGGGATCGAAGTGGCGCAGTACTGGCGGTGAAGTGAGAAGGCGGCGCAATTCTTGAAATGCGTCGTCACATGCCGGGGACCAGTCCGGTAGCTCGGAACGGCCGGTAAGAAGCGCGGTCAAGGGGGCGATTATGGAGGCAAAATTGCGGACGAAGCGGCGGAAATAGGAGCATAAGCCGATGAAGCTGCGAAGCTCTTTCAGGGTAGTTGGTTTGGGGAACGCGGATACAGCACTAAGTTTCGTAGGGTCCGGGAGGATGCCGTCTTTTGAGACCACATGACCGAGGATAGTAAGCTTGCGAGCGCCGAAGTGGCATTTCTTCAAATTTAGCTGCAGTCCTGCAGCGGTGAGGCACGCAAGGACTTGCTCGAGGCGGCTGAGGTGTGATGCAAAGTCGGTAGAAAAAACTACAATGTCATCTAAGTAGCAAAGGCACGTGTTCCACTTCAGGCCTCGGAGAATGGTGTCCATCATTCGTTCGAAAGTGGCAGGCGCGTTGCAGAGGCCAAAGGGCATGACGGTGAATTCATATAGGCCATCAGGTGTTACAAAGGCTGTCTTTTGGCGATCGGCCTCTGCCATCGGCACTTGCCAGTACCCGGAGCGCAGATCCAGTGAAGAAAAGAATTCCGCACCCTGTAGGCTGTCCAAGGCATCGTCGATGCGCGGCAGAGGGTAGACATCTTTGCGCGTTATGCGGTTAAGGCGGCGATAGTCGACGCAGAACCTTATGGAGCCGTCTTTCTTTTTAACGAGGACAACCGGAGATGCCCAGGGACTGTTAGAGGGCTGGATGATGCCACGCTGCAGCATGTCGTCAACCTGCTGGTCGATGATCCGGCGTTCAGCGACCGACACACGATACGGACGCTGGCGCAAATGGGTTTGTTGACCGGTGTCGATATGGTGAACGACTGCTGACGCTCGACCCAAAGACGGTTGGCCAATGTCGAAGGAGGCCCGAAAACGCTGGAGGAGCTCGTCAGTGCGTTGAACGCGACCACGCAATCGCTGCTCAGCACGAAGGCGGCGAACGGCGGGACGGCCGAAAACCTCAGTCAAAGTGCTTGCAAAAGCGGACCAGGTGGTAAAACTGGTTTCATGATTTCTGAACCAGAGGTTTGCCACGCCCGTCAAATAAAAGCCTACATTAGTGAGCTTGTCGCGGTCGGACCACTTATTATATGCGCTCACACGGGCGTATTCGGCGAGCCAGTCCTCGACGTCGAGGTCCTCTGCTCCGCTAAAGATAGCAGGATCACGCTGCCGGACGACGCCAGGGCAGACAATGGTCGGGGGTACGGGAGCAGCAGCCGGGGACGGTCCGGGATCATTCAACGCAGGAGCTCTTGGTAGCGTCCGACTGCGGAGTTCCAGGATGTGGAAGAGAAACCCAGCACCTCCACCAGATGCAATGGGGATGTTTTCCTTGCAACACTCGATCTGGCGTTAGAACGGCAGACTGAAACAAGTCAAAAGGGAGCTATGGCGAAGCGGGCGAGCAAGCGTTGCTTGTCTTCTTCTTCCTTCACCAGCACCATGGCCCAGTCCCTTCAGTACAGAACCCTCAAAAAAGCACATGGGTCCTGTTCTCAAACAAGAGAGGTGTAGTACCAGAACCACATATTAACCTTAATGGAGAAAGACTGACTGTCAGCCTTGAACACAAATTTTTAGGTGTTATCCTGGACACAAAACTTAACTTTATTCCCCACTTAAAATATCTTAAAGAAAAGTGCCTGAAGACCATGAACCTCCTCAAGCTGCCCTCTCGAACAACCTGGGGCAGTGACAGGAAGTGTTTGCTTAGCCTGTATAAGAGTCTCGTACAATCACGCCTCGACTACGGAGCCGTGGTGTACCATTCCGCAACTCGCAGTGCGCTAAAGATGCTCGACCCGGTCCACAACCTCGGTATAAGACTCGCAACAGGTGCCTTTAGAACGAGCCCTGTTGAAAGTCTGTACGTCGAGTCCAACGAATGGTCCTTACATCTACGTAGAACATTCCTAAGTTTTTCATACTACAATAAGGTAAAATCAGACACCGAGCATCCATGTCATTCCATCGTTAGCGACCTGTCCACTGACAGACTTCATCATAACCGCTCACTAATTAGAACTCCTTTGAGCCTCCGCTTGGAAGCAATGGCAGAAGAAACAGACATTCATCTCCCAGAAAATATTCTAATGCCTCCCACTCGCCTACCACCGCCTTGGGAATGGCAGACCATGGAGTGCGATATCTCTTTTGTCAAAATAACGAAACATGCACCTGAGGCACACATACGACCACATTTCCTCGAACTCCAAGCGAAGTATTGCTGTGCCGAGTTTTATACAGATGCTTCCAAATCATCTGCTGGTGTCGCGTATGCAGCTCTTGGGCCATCTTTTTCCACCTCCGGTGCTCTAAATCCTAACACAAGTATTTTCAAGGCTGAAGCGTACGCGATACTTTCAGCTGTAAAGCACATCAGACAAAGAAATCTCAACAAGGCCATCATCTTCACAGATTCATTAAGCGTTGTAAGGGCCTTAATGAGTTTTCGAAAACATAAGAACTGTTTTTAACGAACTATACACAGAACTATGCTTAGCCTTAATGTACGGCCAAAATATCGTCCTAAGTTGGGTACCTGGTCATAGGGGCATAGAAGGTAATGTTGCTGCTGACGAAAATGCAACGTAGTCTCTTCTAATGAAACGGATATGAATAAACCCATACCAGCAACAGATCTTAAGCCCTTCTTACGCAATAAACTGAGGAAGTACTGGCAGGACCAATGGGATAATGCAGTGGTGAATAAGCTACACGTTATCAAACCAAAATTAGGGAACTGGATATATGAAAAAACAGCAAGACATAAGGAAGTGCTTCTTTGTAGATTAAGAATAGGACATACTTATGCCACTCACTCCTACCTCTTGACAGGAAGTGAGCCTCCGACATGTACCAAATGTGGCAACCGGCTTACAGTTATTCATGTCCTTATCCAATGCACTGAAATAGAGACAGAAAGGAAAAAGTACTTCCCCTCCACTTACCTCCAACACATACCGTTACACCCAGCATTCTTTCTAAGCAATGAACCCCTTTTTACTTTTCAAACAGTACTAAACTGTTTAACGGAAACTGACACCTTAACTGTAATTTGGCCAGGCTACTTGTAGCACGGCCTCCAACTGGAGGTCGTAGCTGCAATGAAACCATTTTCTAGAGCACGTGCCTCCCAGCCCTTGCCTTCAAGGCCTTTGCTGAGGCACTAGTGCTAGTCACTACATATTTTACTGATCATCCCTATCTCGTGAAACATTTATTGTCATCGCAGACACGATCAATCACTGTTATTTTAATATGTATATACTTGTATTTTACGCACTTTAGAGCTAGTAAATTTGAGGCCTTTTTACAGCCAAATTGCACCACATCTATATCTGAAACTTTTCAGCGAATGTTTTTAGGCCTCTATACAGGCGTGTTTTACATACTCCTCGCATTTAACTCGTATATCATTGAGAAGCACGGATCATCGATTTGGCGCTCTTTGGCCACATCTGGCCCTTGCGCCAATAAACCCTACAAATCATCATCATACGTCTTTCTTCGTGATCTTGTTCAGCCGACGATAATCGACGCAGGAACGTAGAGTTCCGCTCTTTTTCTTCACCAAGACTACAGGACATGCCCACAAGCTTTTGGTCAGCTGGATGATGTCGTCGCGAAGCCAACAAACAAGGACACTGATGTCCTCGTTGTCCTTCTTTGTTGGCTTCTTTTGATATCACTATTAAAAACCGGGTGCTTCGGTTTCCCTTCTTCACAGTAGAACTGATGTATATACACACTACAACTGACGGTGGTGGAGAGCAGACCACACCGTCAGTTAACTTCGCCCTCTAAGAGGCAGGACGAGTTAGTACCTGGCGAACACTTTCCAATGTGGTAAATGCGGTTGAAATCACTGATCCAGGACCTCGAAGAGGTGTAACGTAATGCTAACGCACTTCTCTACCCTTTACCGCTAAATCGCCACTTAATTTTTCGACATGTGTTTCCTCTCTTATATAAGTGCAATGACTATTTTCAGCTTGGACCACCGTGTCTGGGAACCCGCCAGGTAAGTTTTCGCTAACTGATGAATTCAGTGCCACTACATTTATTAAAGTATGTTATAACCGTAATTGATTTAGTTTTCGTCTCTAATGCCTACTCTGCCATTTTAGTCTTGTAATTGCATCAGATTTAGCACTTATTGCATGGTATTTTTCAAATTTAGCCACAAAGCTGCGTATTTGGTACGAATCTTGCAATGAAACATGCCATATTGGAATTTGCATGGATACTGTTAAACTTGAGTAGCGCAGGCATAGCGCACCTATCTCACGTTTCGACTGCGATTGCGTTTTAATATTTTCATGTACGCTTACGGATGTGAGCTTATGTTTCCCGGGTCAATTCAGGCAGACAATATACCAGTCCATTATTAAACAATGTACAGCAAAACAATCGAGCTGGCTACGCATTTTCATTGAAGCCAAATCAGCGGTAAGCAATAAAATCCTTCCTAAAGTTTCCTAAGTTAAAGGCAGGTGCATGGCACACTACAGGCATAATATTAGTAGCCAAATTGTAGAATATTAGCAATATTATTACAGCAGCAGTTTATGGAGGTCAGGTTTGGTATTCGAAGCTTGCTTCCTTTCCTTTCCGTGAATTCCTTTCAAATATAAAAAAAGCAATTATGCATGTCTAAAACACATGTTGGAATCTATGTGAAACGAAGCTTTCGTGAAGTGCTTACTGAAATATTGTAAATTTGTCCATTCCCTTCCTGCGCATGTGGCACAAAGAAAACTGTCGGGCGCATGTGGCCCCGCGTACCCGTATTAAGCATTGTGACAAATCCTTTGTAGGCTTGTAATTGCTGCTTTCATCTCATTTGTTTTAAGTGTACCGGATGCTTCCTGGCCAGTCCGCGGTTGTCTGAATGTGCCATAGTATGGAAAGAGTATTCATCATCAACCCGCGCTAATCATCGCAAAAAACTCGTTGGCCTTGGAGCGATATGTGCCACCCGCTTCTTGGCCAATCCAGCCTTCTGCGTATAGCCATTTTATGTAAATCATCGCCATATTCAACACGCTGACACGTTCCTTGGACAATGCACCGCTGTGGTTGTGTCTCGTTGTATGGAAATTGTAATCATGAACACGCGACAGATGAGCAAGTGGACGTGGACACGCCTGCTTCCTCGCCAGTCCCCCGTTGCGTGTGTGTGCCTCAGTATGAAAATCGTGATCATCATCAACGTGCATGAACCATCTTAACGATTTAGATGACGCTGGCACGCCCGCTCTTCTCTTTCACTCCCCCGCTGTGGGTATGCGCCATATTACGGAAGTTGTAATGATCATCAACACGCGGCAATCCTCTCAAGAACTAGATGGCATTGGCACGAAAATTGGCACGAAGCTTTCTTTGCCGCTTCTCCCGACTTTCCGGGCGCTGCTGCTACTGTGATAAGGCCAAACTACATGTACGCGCGCCGGTGCGCGAAAGCTCGCGCTCACGCGCCTGACGCATGCCCAGATGGTGCAGGACATCGTACGCGTCGAAGCGCGGCTCGAGCACAGATTGTTTACGCACGCTAAGAAATCGTATTGTCCAACGTGGCGGCACCCATGGCTCCCACTTCAGCGTGAATTCTCGTGATGGCTACGTTCTCACTCGCGTTGATCGCCAGTAACTATTGAAATTAGCTTTCACTTGCTCTAAACTCACCTGAAACGTTAGTTATGAGCGCACAGAGCTTCCAATTTCTGAGATCGTTCTGCCATTCCGGTGCCCGTAGGACGAGATGCGTCCACCATAGAGTTTCTCACTATAACACCTAGAGGGTAAACTGGCGCCACCGTCTATGCGAGTTTCTTAAAGGGCTGCCGTGCCCTCATGGGAACGACGGGATATGTTTCTGCGAGGCTTGTCTTGGCTGGTGTTGTACGAGGCTTCATCTAAAACGTGGATATGGCTACACAAATAACGCGTTCTTAAAATAAAATCTACATAAAAGGCTTTCATTCACCCATATTACATCTCTCAATAAAGTTTACTCACCTGCAATGCAGCATCAAGCGAAGAAAACCAAGAACAGACGACAAGTTGTTCCAAAGCGAGCGAGAATCTTGTCGTATGCCCTCCAACTTTAGCGGCCAGCCAGTACTTTTTACGTTTCATAGAATTCTGCATCCAATAGTATGTCCTCAAAATTAAACAAAACATATTTTTGTGTAATAATACAGCTGAAGCAGTTTTTTACGTCCTGCTTTAGCAGGAAATGAATCATTGTGACAGACGGAACGGTGCTAGCCAGGCGCGTCTTCAAGGCGTTCTGGCTCTGCAAGAACGATGCCAATGGAATCCACAATATACCGGCATTCCCTTGCATACCACAGCGCAGCAGTGCCACAATTCCCTCTAGGTTTTACAGTGTGAAACTCTATGGCGTCCGCATAGCAACAGGATGGCTGCTAATGGATTGTCTTGGCTTGGTTATGTTTGGCACGACACACCAGACGAAACGATGTCTACAAAGACGAAAATTTTAGCCAAGTGGGCGCGCGCTGGCGCGCGTCTTGTAGTTTCAAACAGCCATTACTCACGAGGCGGGGCAAATGAAAAGCGCATAGGCGCAAGCACTCGCGCCCCGGCACGCGTACGTGTAGTTTGGCCTATAGTACAGTGTACTAGAAGGGGCAGTGCAGCGGGCGACATTCTCCGCGTGGCTCCGGCGGCGTCGCTAGTAGCGGCGGCGCTGCGATCGACCGCTCTTGAAGAGAAGCAGACGACACTCACATCCACTGCGACGCTCGTATATGCTTGGCGCAAGCTGGAAACATTATTCAGATTTTTGCCCGTAAGCACTTAGTTTATTTAGTCTGTATTATCTGCCTATGATCTGAAAATACAATGCGTACTGATTTTTATTCTTTTTTGCCACAGAAACAAAAGCAGTCTCTGAAATAACTATAGCGCGTCTATCCTCGCCGCTTGAATCTTGCCACGCTCTCGAGAATACGGGCTATTTCGATCGCAATTGAGTCCCATCCAAATTAACTTTTGCAACACGTTCAGCAATCAGGATTGAATTTGTTAAGCTTACAGAGCTTGAGGGCGCAGACGAGTCTACGATCGCGAGCGAGCAAATTCGGACTGTACATAATCGCAATCGGCTGGCCGCGTGACAGGGCAATTAAACGTAGCTAGTCCCCGCAACAAGGAAAGTAAGTTTAAATTAAGCAGGTACATTGTACACTCGTTATCTCTTTGGCTACACCTTTCAATCACACGTTAGGTGACGGCCTGGAAAAAGAGGAAAAAAGGAAAAACTGCGCCAATGAATAACGTCGCGCACAATCAGCTGGACTCGTTGCTATTGACGCGAGCTGAAAGTTTCACGAATTAAAAAAGCTACACAGAAAACATTCATGCATGAATTGAAAAAGTCACATACGTCCACAGAAGCCATTTATTTTGAAAAAATAACTAAAATTTATCTGTTGAACCTCCCACCCGCAAAGTAAACACAAATGAACAGAAGACTAGAAAACCGGAGCACCTGAATATATACGGACCTGATGTGGTGCAACCAACCGATATTGAGGCGTGTGCTGCGTGGTATGACATGAGACAACTGTTAGTGATGTTTCGGCCGGATGGGTTAAAACCTCAACCACTTCTTGTTGTGTGCATCATTTATGTACGTTGTTCGGTGTTTGAGGGATGGTTTGTATTCATGTATACGGCGGCCTTCCCAGGTTTTTCGGTTGAGGAACCTTCCCGCTAAACTGGAATGGAAGGGCCATGGTAACCAGTTAAATGTGGGATTGCGCAGAGTTTATTTGACTCGTGTAGAAGCAACGGCCACACATTTCGTTTTCCGAACGTTTTTTTTTTTCTTTTTTTGCTTTAGTTCTCCTAATTTGGAAGAGGACCCGCGACAGTTCCGCTGTAACGTGGCTGGGTGCTGATTACGTGAAAAATTATTAGCTATGGTGAATTCTTGTTCGAATAAATTGTGTCAGTTTGCTCAGGGTGTCAAGTACAATCGGCCACATGGCCGAATCGTAGGGGCTTCCTTTTGCGTTGGCGGGAATGGCAAGGTAGGCGTCACCGTGTTAGGTGGCAACGCCGCTGCGAGTTGCTTCCATTCGGTATATACACCCGTGCTTTCCTTTCGTGCAACAGTTCCAGCTATTGTGACAGCAAGGCTATCTGTGCGTCCAAGTATACAATATCTTGCTAATCAGCTACCTCGGCCTTTATCAATGTGTTCCCAGCAGATCGAGAAACACATTTCCATTTTTTTAATTTTCAGGAGTTTAGAACACGACGGGCCGGCTTGCGTGGTTATCTCTGGCTCTGGCTGAGTATCTTCTGCCAGTGTTAATTCCTAAAAAATGTGGGGTTTTACGCACCAAAACCACGATCTGATTATGAGGCATGCCGTAGTGGGCCAGTCCGGAATAACTTGGACTACGTGGGGTTCTTTGACGTGCACCTAAATCTACGTAGACGGGTGTTTTCGCATTTAGTGTTCATTCCTGGAAGCGATTGTAAATCAAGACAGGCTCCGGTGTATCTCTTGTTGCACTGGGCATACGGGCACGAGCTGAGGCAAGCCGCTTAGTTCGGCATATCTGGGACGTGTGTCATGCTCATCTGACTTGCAATGTTCGCATCGATAGCGGGCTTTCCCTGCGGTGTCGTTCGTTCTCGGTCATGATATGATGTTGGACAATACGTTTGCAAGTGTCCAAGTTTATGACACCTATAGCAGTACACGGCACGTGGTATATATTGCTTTGGGCACACTATACAGCCATTTTAATAAAATTTTGCGGGCGATGCATGCGGACCTTGTATGGTGACAAGGTAAGTCCGGCCGTTACCCAGATGTTGAACAGCGATTACATTATGGAACGCAGATTGCAGTTCCTGAATAATTTGTGCTGGGGGATCGTTTCGATACAGGCCGCCAATGATGCATCGCTGCGCGTTAGGTCCTTTCGCAAAGTTCGCCTACACTGGCACATATTATTCAGTTTTCATTGGTATTCTTCCTATATCGCGTATCTTTTCTGCATTATCCAGAAAGCAAAGCGGACTGTTACAGAGTTCGAGGCTTTATGTACAACGAACCCTTGGTAGCCACGGGTGCAAAGACACTGATCAATATCACGCTGAATTTCTCTTGGGGGGGATGGAAGTTCATGGTTCGTATGCTATTGATGATATCATCATTAGCCTAGGTGTTTTCAATCTCGTACTGAACTTAGATACTAAAAACCAGTTGGACCTGATGGAATTCCAAATTCCTTTTTAGTATGATTCTCGCTATGTACATCTAAATATCTTTTCATTATATGTCACAGTTCCCTTAATAGTGGCGTTGTTCCTTCTTCCTGGAAAAGAGCTAAAGTTACCACCTTTATATAAATCTGGTAACAGACAGCTCTTATCTGACTATAGGCCTATGACCATAGGCCTATTTCTTTCACTTCAACCTCCTGTAAGATACTAGAACGCATATTCTATAAGCATATATAATGGTCCTTGAAAAAAAATTACCTGTTGAACAGCTTTCAGCACGGCTTCAGGCGTGGTTTTCGTATTGTAACCCAACTTACGGAGTTCACTCATGACCTTTCTCATTACATCGACTTAGGTAATCAAATTGACAACATTTTCATTGACTTTAGCAAAGCTTTCGACACTGTGCTACACTCTAAATTGTTTTTGAAACTCTATAATATTCTAAATAACCCTCAGTTGGCGTCTAGGATATCCAGTTTCCGTTCTTTGCGTTCCCCATTCGTATGCTATTATTCTGCGCATTCGCCTGTTGTCCGCGTTACCTCAGGGGTACCACACAGATCTGTACTTGGCCCTTTACTATTCTTATTGTTTATTAACGACCTTCCAGACCATGTTACTTCAAAGATACGTCGCAATGCAGATGATTGTGTTATGTACAGCCCAGTTGGCTCACTCGCTGATCATCAGCGCCTGAAGGGTGCCTTTTTTTTCATTTTGTGACTGGTGTGCTACCTGGAAAATGAGCATCAATTTTGATAAAATTGTTATGTCTTTTAGTAACACACACATGCCCATTTGTTTTGATTATATTTGCAACGGTGTACAACTATCAAGAGTTTTTCAATACAAATGTTTAGGAGTCATTTTTACACCCACTTTGTCTTGGTCCAAAAATTTAGATTAATTTTGCAGTAAAGCGTTAAAGACTTGGTTACATGCGCCGGACTTTGACTGCTGCTCCGAAGGACACTAAATTAGTAGCATACAAAACACTGATTCGCCCAATGTCAGAATATGCTTCCTCCGTATGGAATCCATATAAGCAATGGATATTAATTGTAATGAGTCAGTCGAGAAGAAGGCTATTCGTTTTGCTTACCGTCGCTTTGACCGAGACTTTTCACCATCAGCTGCTCTTTCTGAATTAAACCTCCAGTTACTTTCTAGACAGCGGCACATAGCTTTTCTGAAGATTTTGTATTCATATAAGAACTCTCTTTGTCACCGCTCAGATCCCTCTCTTTTAACGTCTGTTTGCCCGACTTCAACTACAGCATATCTTGCCTCTAATGTCAAACCACCCCATCCACGCACTAACAGTTTCAAATACAGTTTTTCCGCCGCATGATTTAACAGTGGAATTTGTTGGTTATAAGTGGTTATAAGTTAACCAAAAAACAGTAGGCCGGTTGGTTTGGGAGCCCACGGTAATACCACAAATGAGGCAGTGCAGGGTGACATGGGTTGGGCTTCTTTTGAAGTCAGAGAAGCACAGAGCAAAATAAGTTTTGAATAAAAGCTCAGGAACGTGGATGATAATAAATGGGCGGCTTAATTGCACAAGTATATGTACATGGAAATAGTAGATACAGAATGGAGGAAGAGGTCAAGGAAGTTGGTAACCATGTACAGGATAATCGAAACTAAATAAACAAATAGGAGTCATATCAGAGAGAAAGTGAGAGAAATAGAGACAGTGACTTGAATGCAAAGAATGACAACAAAAGGAGCATGTAGATTTACAAGAATGAAAAGAAAAAAATTGCAAAGGAAAATCTATAATATAACACAAAGGGCAGTGCTTTGCTATTTGAGGCTCGAGCCAGTTGCCTAAGGACGAAAACATATCGGAAGAAATATTCGGAACTAGATCCGGCATGTGTATGCTGCAATAAAATTTAGAGACCACTCAGCACATCCTAATGAAATGCGACGGGGTTCACCTAGCGAGAACCGTACGTAACGTACAACTTCCAGAAGCGCTTGGGTATAAAGTGGAAGGAAACATCCACAGATCATCCGTAGAGATAAGCAATAGACGATTAGAGTACTGGTGGAAAAAAAAGCAGGGAATAGATTGATACCACCTGATCTCTTAAAATACAAGGTAAATGTACAAGGTAAATATTGAAATAAAGAAAAAGATTAGTGAGAGGTATACGAAAATACAAGATAAAAAACATGTACAGAATACCGTATTAAATCAAGCAGGCTAGGTGACTATTTGTCGCCGCACCGTTTCAAATGGGATGCGAATAAATCATCATCATCTTAATCACCCTAAAGGTTGGTGCTTGGAATTCTTTGTATTTGTGTGTTCCTCAAGAATAAAGGTAGGACATTAAGCAAAATAATAACAAGAGCTTGGTGGCGCAACCCACCACTCCGTTTCAAAGGGGACGCTCATAGCATCCATCCATCCATCCATCCCTACAACTCCTGGAAAAAATCTAATGTCGCGCCATTGGTGTCAGTGTGCAGGCGCCTCCTATCTCCGGCGTTTTGTAGATTGTAAATGAAGTTAGTTGAGGCGCTCAGCCCGTTGAGCATGGCTCTTGGCCGGAAAGATGGGTTTGTCAATTATCCCACGTTTATGCTCTTGAAGGCAGTAGCACTGCGCTGCAAATGGACATCCAGTTAAGCTCGACGGGGCTCAGAAATCGCACGGTTTCAAACGTGACGCACTATGTGTTTAGAAGGTCGAGCAAGCGCCATCTGGAATACCTACTCGCTTTCGCGTTGTTCACTTGATGGAACGCAGCACGCGCACCGAGGCAACGACGCGTGACCAAGACGCAGCTCCTGCGCTAGCGAGCGCATGCCAGTTGAGCCCGGCCGTGCTCGTGGCTCTCGCGTCCGTAGTTTCTTTGTGGACACCAAAGATGTGCTGCTATAGCTCCTAGGAGGGGAGGCAGAGGCGAAGGGGTGCGGTTGGCGCTACTTTAGTTTTAAATGCGAAGCATTTCTTGGCGAAGATTTGCTACTTTGACGTATCCATCTATATGTCTAGCCGCCTACGTCTTTGTGCGCTCATATTCGTTTCGTTACCTTGATATGTACCAAATTTGGCATACACAAGAGTACATGAGGAACGCAAATGGTATGTCATGACATGAATATCATGACAGGCATGTCATGGAGGTCATAAAACAGCTGCCTACGTCTTGGTGCTCTAATGGACGTTTTGTTAACTTAGTAGCTACCGAAATTGGCACAGTATGACAGTAGGGTATGACGAACATAATAGGTCTAGACATAAATGTCATGACATGCGTGTCATGTAGGTCATGTCAATGACCCAGCGAAAAAGATGAACACTTAAAAGCCCCTGAAATTGGTTCGGGCATGGATACTAAGTGAAGGAAACATTAAAGGATGCTGAAAGTCATGAGCATGACCCAGCAAAAATGACTGATTCAACGAAAAAAAGATTACACTCAAAAATCACTGGAATGGGTTCGGACATGGGTACTTAGTAAAGGATGCTGGTAGAAGTCATAGCCATGAGTATGACAGAAAAAATGACAATGATTCGGCGTAAACAGATTAACACTCAAAAACCATGGGAATGGGTTCGGACGGGGGCACTTAGTGAAGGAAACACTAAAGGATGCTGGTAGAAGTCATAGTCGTGAGAATGACTCGGCAAAAA
>NC_051158.1:60590526-60627265 GCF_013339745.2 Dermacentor silvarum | reverse complement strand
TCAGCCCCAAGCCATTGGCTAACGAACTATAAGAAGGAAAAAAAAAACAGCCTGAGCGTCAGCCGACGCGTGTCGTTGCCCTCGCGAGGCTTCACGCATGAAAGCGCATATAGCCCCGCAAATCCGCAGCTGCACGATGATCACATTTTCACTCTCTGTTGAACATAAATTAGCCGACCCTTGTACGATTAAACATTAGCAACCACATTCCCAGAAAAATTCCACTTACACTTTTTTGTTCGTTAAGTTTAACGCAAATCGCTCATTTTTACATACCGCGTGTTTCAGCGACGACTGTCTCAGTTTTTTTAAATGTCTATCCACGACAAAATATTACCTTGCAGGAAAAGATAAACGACAAGCGCGGAAAAAAAGGGCTTAATGGCAATTCTTTTTTAAGAGTTCTTTGCAAGAAATCCCACAAGAATACGGCATCGTGGCAGTCTAGAAAAAAATGTTCTATTGTTTCCGGTTTCCTACAGATTAAACAGTTTACTGACCAAGGTACAAAAATACCTTTACTTTGTAACCATGGCTTTACAGGGAGAGTATGTCGGTATATATTTGAAAAAAAGAATGTTTTTTAGCTGAGGGCCTGATCGGCATTTTTTTAACTCGCTTTAGCACATCGCGTTCAGGACCTAGCTTGTAGACAGCTCGATAGACAGGTGTTGGTAAGAATACATCAAGAATATCACAATACAAATGCTTTTTCGTAACATCAGACAAGTATTCATATGAAAATCTTGCCTTGAGCAAGCGTATAGACATAACCAGTTTACGCAAATAAGAACTAAGCGGTCCTGCTTTCAAAGAAAACGATGATACAACAAAATCAGATAGATAATGCTGTAATCGTGCTTGGATTACAGTTCTCAAAAATACATCCCGCCCAAAGAAGAATCTTTGATCCCGCACAAAGAAGAATCTGTTCACCAACTGCTTGAAGAACAGATGGGAGAGCCCTAGACCCCATTTTTCACCTTATTAAACAAACTGCACCCGCTGGTGCGCTCCCACTGCGATCCCCATATAAAGGTCGCAAATACTCGGTGGATCTTTTGAACCGAACTTCTGGCCATGGTCATCACTTGCAACACGTAAAACACTTTGGCAATTAAAGAATATTGCAAACGGAAGCTCCTGCAAATACTGAAACGTTATGGCCACCCCATTTATCGGTAGCTACACAAGCGCTTGCTATGCGAGAGCGGGAAAATGTACTATAAACGCGCCCTATGCAGGCGCGCAGGGGCAGACAACGAGATGCGATTCAGACGCGGAAAGCAAACAACGCGGTCCCAAGCCTCTGCCGGTATGGTGGCTCCATCTAGTTAAGGCGCCGGCAAACGCAATCTTTCAGACATTGTAAATTTGGCTGCCGCCTTAACTAGATGGCGCTAACATACCGACGGACGCTCGGGATCACGTTGATTGCGCTAGATTGGGCGCGTTGCAATTGGAGCGAATGTGACAGCCGTAGTTGCATTGTCGGCTGCTTGGCTGGGCCGAACGGCGCTAGCCATCGGCGATGGAACGCGTCGGCTTGCACGCGCGACGGCGGCCCAAGCGCGTTCCTGACGCGTTCACTCAAATTACTAGCTAGCACTATCGAAACGCTCGTCTAGCTTACGCTGTGACCGTGCTGCGTGTGCCGCGCAGGCCTGGCATTTTTTAATAAAAAGCACCGAATAATTTTTAGCGCGTAGGTGAAAACGAGCGCACCGGCACTGCGCCCTGAATTTACAGCACATTGTAACGTGTGGGACATGTGACATACCGGGTTGCACTGGTCGGCTCAGGGATCTTCCCTGAGGGGCCGCAATGGTTTCTACTTCCCACCCCGATAAATTCAAATCAACTGTAGTTTTTATCGTCAACAGAAGATTTAAGTGGCATTTCAGCCTGATCAACTTTTTCTTTAGAACGTCCCAATTAGTCGCGGCAAGGTGTTGCTTGCTTTTTTTACGTGGCTTGGCTTTTGTCATTAGACGAAATCCTTGGTTACGCTCGATTCTGACGACCTTGGTTTGGGTTTCGCGGTAAAAGTGTGTTGGAACACTCCGCGCCAGCTCACTTTCAAAGTAACATTTGTGTTTTAAAAGCCGATTTGTTGTCAGCTCGCAATTACCTACAAACGCCCATTTCGTATTCGCGGCCTATCGCATGAAAATAAAGTGTTGGCGAATTTTACATAATTGCACGTTTTAAAAACTCCGATACAATTTCAATTTGACTACCAATTTTGCGAATGTATTGCCGCAAAAAAATCTCAATTTGTCTTGCATCAGATTTTGTTTTAAAGATACAATCGTCATTGAAATATTTGGTATATTGATTCAGCCAGCCACCATACATCTGTCCTCGGAGGGGCGTCTACGTCAGCATGCGTTTGGTGTGTTGCGACACCACTTACCCCAGCGCAATGGGGTCTGACCCTTCCGTTCACAACCTTCGCTTAGCCGTGTCAGGGGAAAGGGGGATCCTGGGGTCTGAGCTGAAACTGAGTGTTTAAACCTTTAAGAACCCTTGACGGAAGCAAGACAACCAACCCTTGGGCCTCGGCTTGGCGTAGACGGCATCCCTGAACTGACCCATCTGGGGAAATCGGTAGTTTCCTTTACCTGTGCTTCTCCTCAATCTTCGTCTTTCATTGTCACTGTCAATCTCTCCTGTTGTTTCTTCACTTCCTTGTTTTCATTCCAATATACTTTGTTTTACTTCCAATTTTACAGGCACCAAGAGCCTGTTGTAGTTTACCCAACCTTGTGTCTATGATATTAGGCTATAGTACCTATGTACAGCTGCCGTCTGCGTTTCCTTCGGGTCTTGTACCGTCCCCTTGTTGGGCTCGCTGTTGGGTGGGTGGCATAGTTGCCGAAATCATGAAATAATTATGGTTTTAACTACATTTCCGCGACTGCCTGATCACCCTCTTTCGAAAAGGATGTCCACCGAAGAAAATCTCCAGTTGTTTGTCCAACGCACGGAATTCTTCCCGCGCTACCACGTTTTACATATCCAATGCCCCGAAATAACAGTCAGAATGCTTTCTAATTTTAACGTTCAGACAGTTCACACGCATGCACTGGGTCCCGGTCCCGTATCTAAAATGGCTAGCAGCGACCTGCTGCTTGAACTACGTGACAAGCGCCAACATGAAAAGATTCCATATCACGTTGCTTCAAATAAGGGAATTCCTCATCGCTCAATGAACAAATTCAGAGGTGTTATATCGCTTGATGATATCGTGAATCTGAGCGAAGAACTACGCCAGAGATGGAAGGAGCAGGATGTTGTCAAAGTGCAAACAATAACGATCAAATTCGACAACAAAGAAATTGCTACGAAACATCTCATTCACACCTTTGCTACGGGTGTGCAGCCAGAATCTCGTGAAACAGGGCAAACAAGGGCACCAGTTAGACCATACGTCCGAAATCAATGTAGATGTTTCAAATGTCAAATATTTGGCCATGACTCGCGAAGCTGCCAGCTCCAGCTCACTTGTGCGAAATGTGGTGATCAAGAACGCGCTTCCCACAACTGCACTGGCACGTTCTACAGTTCGAACTGCGAAGGTGGTCATGCCGTATATTGTCTATCATGTCCTACGCGGAAAAAAATAAAGAACGTAATCATTACACTAAGAGCTAAAGGCATCTCGTTTCAAGATACGCGGCAACGTGGTTCATTCATTCATTTCAGCCATTGTCACACGTGTGATACAGCTCATTTAAGAAATGTGTACTCCAATGTTTGAACATCGCATAATGGGTGCAGCGAAGATGCTACTAACGTGGCAGTGGAAGCTGGCAGAATGAGACTCATCGTTTATCGAAGTCGCAAAACACGCGGGAGATGCGCGCATTCAAATGCACTTTTCAGAACTGAAGTCGAAGTACTCTTCCCGTGAATTTTGGACGGTAAACTACATTTATGCGGAAGTTGGTCGGTCCTTCTCGGAATACGATGCACTCCTCCCCAAAAAAAGCATATTTACGGCAGAGGCCTATCCAGTACTAACGGCGGTGAAACACATCGAAAAACTGAAGCTGGAAAAGGATGTAATTTTTACCGGCTTTTTAATGGTTGTTAAAGTCGCTCGTGTATGTATTTATTGACGCTCAAATTGAGTCGAAACGTGCTGCCGACGCTGATATGCACGATTAACAGCCCTTTACTTCCCTCCACATCAGGTTTGAGGCGGTGTCGATCTCGTTCAGGCAGCTTCATTAGGCCTAACACAGCCCACGAGTTCGTCCGCTACCGGCGGACCTGAAATATAGGATAAGCAAGTACGACGAAGGAAACTGACCTTACCGATTTAAAGTGAACCACTCTTAGCATAATACGATGCACACACAGAGTGGGAAGCGGCGACACGACGCAGTGCTAATACCGCGGTACAGGCACCGTTCCTGAACGAAGGCTGTCGGTCGCAGTCGCCGGCGCTTCCATGAAGGAAATGCAACTAGGGAGAGTGGTAGATCTGCGTGTATTTTTATGTTGCCCGATTTAGTAGTTACCGAAAACACAGTTTGCCCCTTATGCTAAACAGGCAACAAGTGATGGCCCTTTCGATACTGCATCGTAAGCAACAACACCGCTCGTTACCACGCGAGTACGGCAGGCATCGGCATTTTCGCGTGTCAGTGCGGCTAGGTGGTCGTTGACGCCGTTTTCGATGTGCCCGGGACGTTCATGTCTTCTCTTCTCAGTGTGATCACTTCTGATATGGGCATGATAAGTGTTCATGTATGCTTTGAACATTTCCTCATTATTTGGTGTGAGCGGTGCACGGCTTCTACTGTACTTGAAGCGAACAGCGAGCGGTGGCCGTACGCGTGCAGATTTAAACAAATGCGCCGTTCTGGCGTCGCATAAATACTCTGGCCGCAGTGTCGCCCCTTCAAATAGCTATGGCCACTGTGGTCAAGACTCAACTATAAAAGCAGTTTTTATCATCCTATTAGCGTACGTTCAGTGCAGGTCTAGCAGTGGCAAATACATGAACTCTGCTGCTACATACGATACGGCTAACCTCCGCTGAGCGGAATCACCCCAACTTAAACTTGATGTGGGCGGCTGGCGAGTGCTAACGTTCGTGCATTTCAACTTCCGATGCATGTTTGGACTCATATAACAATATAACAACAGGAATACAAGCGTAGGCGCTGTGTCAATCGCGTTACGGTGCGATGTATTCGTTCAGACGCACATCACACGGTGGCTGGTTTTGTCGGCGTGGCTGCACGAAATCTTGTCATCATATTTCGACGACTTGCGGTTGTAAGCCGCACCAGAGTCATTGCCGGTATAGGTATCCTGTCCAACAAGCGGCCCCTCACACAAAACAAAAATTACAAGGACTGACAAATGCACAAACCCATTTCAGCTCGCTTCTTGCAGCGTGCCTCTGCGTCCCGCGGGGCGCCGACGCCGCATATATTGTTTCTCGCGGAGCCCGTTAAGGTGGCGCCACAGCCTAATGCAAAAGGTGGATTGCTAACTGCGGAAAACAACGCCTGAATATGGATTGTGCAAGACAGCGGTAGCAACTGAGCGCCAGGAAGAAAATTCAAAATTAAGTTTCACGTTTTCTTTTGAGCTTATAGAAATAGAGCGACTGACACACGCCAGCCCCAACATTTCTAAGGAAGGTTTTTAACAGCGAAGCTGTTTAGGCCAACCGTAATTTGTGGTTCGTATCAAGAAACTATAATCATCAGCTGTGAAGAAGGACATAAACTTTCTTGCTGAGGCGGGAGTCGAACCCACGTACCCTCGGTCCTAAGGCGAGCGTCGTAACCGCTAGGCTATACACTTTTTTTTCTTTTTTTTATAACCTCCTTCGCAACAATACATACACCCGTACATATACAAAGCAGGTCACTTGGAGCTACAAAATATTGTGACACAAGGATGAAAGTAACAGTAAAATCTATTTACAGGTGATATTACAAGAGACAGGCAGCGCAGGCAAGTCCCTAACGTTGTTGTCTTCCGACACCAGCTCGTGCCCTTCTTCTTCCACCTTGTTCCCAGCGTTGTAACATATGGCCCTCCGGCGTGGAAGCACCGTCCCGGTGCGTCTTATGTAGACGAAGACTGGTAGCGTTTGAGGCGGGCAACATGCACGACGTCACGGGGAGGTTGCGCAGAGCAAGCGGGAGTCGTGACCGGGGAGATTTCGTATGTTACAGCTGTCACCTGGCGGAGGACCCGGTAAGGACCAGCGTAGCGCGACATTAGCTTTTCTGATAGGCCAACGCGGCGGCTAGGAGACCATAGAAGGACAAGGTCCCCGGGAAGGAAATTAGCGTCACGGTGGCGACCGTCATATGTGCTCTTCTGCTTGCTCTGGGAAATAGAAAGGCGACGATGAGCAATTTGACGTGCCTGTTCGGCTGTGGCAATGACGTCTCGGGCGTATTCCGACGTAGAATCCTGAGCGATGGGCAGGACGGTGTCGAAAGGCAATACGGGGTCGCGGCCGTACAATAGATAAAACGGTGAGTAACCGGCTGTGTCGTGACGCGACGAATTGTACGCGAATGTGACGAAGGGGAGAGCATTGTCCCAGTCACGGTGGTCATCGGAAACGTACATTGATAGCATGTCGGTGATGGTGCGATTAAGGCGCTCAGTCAAGCCGTTCGTCTGCGGATGGTAGGCAGTAGTGAGCTTGTGCTTGGTGGCGCAGGAACGGAGTAGGTCGTCCACAACTCGGGAGAGGAAATACCGGCCGCGGTCTGTAAGAAGTTGACGAGGAGCGCCGTGATGAAGGATGATGTTGTGCAAAAGAAACTCAGCGACGTCGGTCGCGCAGGATGTCGGAAGAGCTTTGGTGATCGCGTACCGAGTGGCATAGTCGGTAGCGACAGCAATCCACTTGTTGCCGGAAGCAGATATAGGGAAAGGTCCAAGCAGGTCTAACCCAACGCGAAAGAACGGTTCGGATGGCACGTCGATAGGTTGAAGGCGACCAGCAGGGAGTAGAGGTGGCTTTTTCCGGCGCTGACATAACTCGCAAGAAGCGACGTAGCGGTTCACGGACCGGTATAGACCGGGCCAAAAGAATCGGCGTCGTACACGATCGTACGTGCGAGAGACGCCAAGGTGACCAGCCGTGGGTACATCGTGTAACTGAGAGAGAATGGTGGCACGCAGATGGCGGGGAACGACAAACAGCAGCTCGGGACCACTAGGGTGCATGCTGCGCCGATACAACATGCCGTCCTGGATGAGAAACAGTCGAAGGGAGGGGTCGGACGGCGCAGATGCGAGCTTGTCCATTACGTCACGTATGTAGGGGTCACGGCGCTGCTCGGTGGCGAGGTCAGCGAATGCAGAGAGCGAGGGAACAGGAGCAGGAGCGTCGGTCGCACAAATATCCGGAGGATCGACAGGATGACGTGACAGACAGTCGGCATCTTGGTGTAAACGACCCGACTTGTAGGCCACGGTGTACGGGTACTCCTGAAGTCGCAATGCCCAGCGACCGAGGCGGCCTGTAGGGTCCTTCAGGGAAGAGAGCCAGCACAGCGCGTGGTGGTCTGTAGTGACTGTAAATGGCCGACCGTATAAGGTATGGACGAAATTTCGCGACGGCCCAGACAAGTGCAAGGCACTCTCGCTCGGTGATAGAATAGTTGCGTTCAGCAGCAGAAAGCAAACGACTTGCGTATGCAATCACACGGTCATTCCCTCGCTGACGCTGAGACAAAATGGCGCCGATTCCATGACCACTGGCGTCAGTGCGGACTTCCGTAGGCGCAGACGGGTCGAAGTGCGCCAAAATAGGTGGAGATGTCAACAGGGAGATGAGCTTCGAGAAGGCGGTCGCTTGCTCAGGGCCCCAGGAAAAGGAAGCATCAGCTTTCAGAAGCGAAGTAAGAGGTCGGGCGACTTCCGCAAAGTTGTGAACAAAGCGGCGGAAGTAAGAGCACAGGCCCACAAAGCTCCGTACATCCTTGGCGCTGGTCGGTACGGGAAAATTCTGTACAGCCCGCACTTTATCTGGGTCTGGGCGCACACCAGATGAGTCAACAAGATGGCCAAGGATAGTGATTTGGCGGTGACCGAAGTGACACTTAGACGAATTAAGCTGGAGGCCAGCATTTCGAAATACAGAAAGAACTAATGAAAGGCGCTCGAGGTGTGTGGCAAACGTAGGAGCGAAAACGATGACGTCATCTAGGTAACAAAGACAGATGGACCACTTGAGTCCATGCAGAAGTGCGTCCATCATACGTTCGAACGTGGCTGGGGCGTTACACAAGCCGAAAGGCATGACTTTGAACTGGTATAGGCCATCCGGTGTTACAAACGCTGTCTTCTCGCGGTCCATGTCGTCTACAGCAATCTGCCAGTAGCCGGACCGAAGGTCGATGGAAGAAAAATATTTCGCACCGTGAAGGCAGTCCAGCGCGTCATCGATGCGGGGGAGAGGATAAACATCTTTTTTTGTGATATTGTTCAAGTGCCGGTAGTCCACGCAGAAGCGCCAGGTGTTGTCCTTCTTTTTAACTAGGACTACAGGGGACGCCCACGGGCTTGAAGACGGCTCAATTATTCCCCGAGAAAGCATCTTTTCGACTTCCGTTTGAATAACTTGTCGCTCATGCAAGGACACCCGATATGGTCTCCGGTGAATCGGATGGGCGTCGCCAGTGTCAATGATGTGTTTCGCAATGGAAGTCTGACCTAAAGGGCGACCATCCAAGTCAAAAATGTCGCTGAATGAGGCGAGCAAACGACGTAACTGGTCGGCGTGCTGAGGCGCGAGATCAGGAGAAATCATGTTGGAGATGTCGGGTAAGGTAGTTGGTGAAGAAGGTGATGAAGCACCTTGAGACGACGTTTCAGTCGTCAAGGCCGAGAGGTGGTAGTCTTCGCAAGATGACAGCGTGCCTAAAGCAATGTCTTGCGGTAGAACGTGGCTGTATGGTCCGAAGTTCAGAATAGGCAGGCACGTAGAATTGTTCGTAACATTGACGACAGTGTGAGGAAGCGCAATGTTATGGGCCAGGGGGACGTCCGAAATAGGAGAGACGATGTAATCGCCGTCAGGCACAGGTGGGGAGGGCGAAAGAACGACGCACGTCATAGCTTGGGGGGCAAGACGAATGTGCTCGGTTGAACACAATCTGCTGGAAACTTCCTCAGGAGGGTCAGAAGAGCAGGGCAAATCGAGCTGAACAAGTCCCGCGGAGCAATGAATCAACGCCGAATGCGCTGATAGAAAATCGAGACCCAAAATAACGTCGTGGGGACATTCTTCCAGAATAGTGAAAAGGACAGAGGTCTGACGGCCGGCGACACTGACACGAGCAGCGCACATTCCTATGACGGCCGGCGTTCTGCCATCGGCGACCCGCACAACACAGGACGCAGCAGGTGTGATCACTTTAGTCAGGCGTCGACGAAGATGGTCACTCATGACAGAGATGTGCGCGCCGGTATCAATTAAAGCCGTCACAAGGACACCATCCACATACACCTGAAGTAAATTTCTATCCGTCGGCAGGGTCAGCAGAGGAATTTCAGTCCGGGTCGATGTAGCAGCGTGCACCCCTCAGAGCTGCACCCGTCAGTTTTCCGACGAGCGCCGGTACATGGGCGACGGAGAACGGCGAAGAGTAGCTGGGCGAGGCAGGGGCCGTCGAGGAGAAGGCGAACGACTCTGCCGTGTAGGTGGCGAGGCCTCAGCACGGTGGTAAGGCTCTGTGGGTTCTTCCGGCGGCGGGCGACTACCTGGTGAGCGATGGTCTGGTTGGAATGCAGATCGAAATGAGCGTGTCCAGGTGTTGCGGCAGTGACGAGTAATATGGCCAACACGTCGGCAGTTAAAGCAAATAGGCCTGTCATCTGGTGTTCGCCATTCCATTGGGTTACGGTAGGGCCATGAGAGGTACTTGTTCCGCTGAGCCGGGACAGACGTAGTAAAGGCGTCGGATCGGTTGATGGGGCAAACGGAGGGAACACCAAGGTTCGCCAGCTCTTCGCGAACGACAGACTGGATTAGGGAAATCGTCGGTCTAAAATTGTTCGGGGCATACGTCTGCGAGTTAACCGGCGATGCGGCCTCTATCTCTCGGCGATCGATGCGCACAATGCTTTCGGACGTGGTCGGCTGAGGCACGGAATGGTCTTCGCACGATGATGTAGCGGCTGTATTCGGAAGACGGGTATACTGATGGACAATTCGACGGCCTTTAGCTTCTTCGAAACGCCTGCATTCACTTATGATGTCGTCGATGCTGGTGCAGTTCTTGTACGCGAGCAGGTTAAAGGCGTCATCAGCTATGCCCTTCAGCACATGGTTCACCTTTTCATCTTCCGGCATTCGCTCGTCCACCTTTCGGCAAAGCGCAAGAACGTCCTGAATATACGTCACGTATGACTCGGTTGACGTCTGGGCGCGAGTTCCGAGTTCCCTCTTCGCTGCTCGTTGTCGCCCAACTGTCCTCCCAAAAAGGTCGCATAGCTTTTTCTTACATTGCTCCCAACTCGTTAGCTCCTCTTCGTGTGTCTGAAACCAGACCCTTGCCGTGCCGTTCAAGTAGTAGATCAGATTGGCTAACAGGTCCGGTCTGGTCCCACTTGTTACTTTCGCTGACACGCTCGTACAGCCGGAGCCAATGTTCGACGTCCAGGTTGTCGGTCCCCGTAAACATGCCAGGGTCGCGGGGCTGAGCCAAGATGACGGTTGGCATGGTGGGCGCCGTTGTGGTCACCGTTGTAGCCGCTTCGTCAGTCGGCATGGTGGTAACGGCCAGGCTACGTCCGCTTCGGAGCTCCGTCTCGCATGAGATGTACCCCGCACCTCTACCAAAATGTGACACAAGGATGAAAGTAACAGTAAAATTTATTTACAGGTGATATTACAAAAGACAGGCAGCGCAGGCAAGTCTCTAACGTTGTTGTCTTCCGACACCAGCTCGTGCCCTTCTTCTTCCACCTTGTTCCCAGCGTTGTAACAATATTATTACATAATTTAGCTAGACTGTACTAATTTAAAAGGCCTTCAATTGCCTTGCCGACCTTGCATCTAAGCGGGCATTCCTGACATCCATGCGCGTTTTCCACACACTGTTCATACACCAAAGCATTATGTCACCCGGCACTCCCTCTGCGTCTGCGCATGGCAATAATGCAACCACGCTCGCAGAACTTGCATTTAGGTGAACCATAGGATGGCATTCGAGCGTTGTCGTCTTCGTCCACGGCTGGCGCATTCGCACGCACTCGTGCCAATGCTCTGCCAGGTGAAGAAGATGTTTTGCGCGTGACAGAGGGAAAATAAGAGCGAGAGAGAGAGAGAGACATTCAGGGAGCGGGTTTGTTGGAACACGTTGTCGACATTGCAACGCGGTGTTGGTGTTGCAGCTGCGCTATTTAACGCGCAGTGACGGCCGTAAGTGCGAGACGCGCGAAAAAAGTTATCATCATAATGAGTAATAAGATGAAATGTTCGTGCGCACTTCCGGAAAATGCTGGGCTACGATCGCCTAGCTTCGCTGTTTAAAGCGTTGCGCGACCGAGTGCATGGTTGCGCGTTTTTTTTTATGTGCCAAAGTGGTAAGGGGTGTGATGGAGATGGTAAACCGGCAGTGTGAGGCACAGAAACCTGACCGAACTCCTGGTCCCGTTAAGGCGATGTTGGCCGCTGGCAAACCATATTTATTTCTTACATATTGAATACTTGTTTAGGCTACTGCCTAAATGTTTGTCCATATTAAGACGCGTTATCCATGGTGGACAAGTTGAAACTCATTCATTTTTATCAGTGCGCAAAAGAAGCAAGGTAACAGGGAGAACACAGTGCAAGCGGCACCCATGGCAAGCGCTCGTTCGGTGCCCTCGTTTGTTTCAACAACGGTCACAAGGTCTGTTCAAAATCATTTGAGTACAGCTGAGATAAGCACACTAGGAAAAATGCGCTTATCTCAGCTATCTTATCTCAGTTCTGTAGTATCATTGGCGTAGTTTTATTCTGCTTGGAAGGTTCGCTCGTAAGAGAAACACGTTATGAAGAACTAGCGGAACTGTTTCTACTTCTGCAGGCGAGAATAAACCAGTTCGGACGTACAACGATTTACACTGCACGCTGACCTTCTGTGCAGTGACGTCTGTTGTGCTTAACCTGACATTTGTTCGTACCCATTGCACGCGAGTGCTTGCCGTATTTTTTTTTCTCACGACGAGTTCAACGGAATATAGTTATCCATATTAACTGTAACGTTTTCCTCAAGTATCTCAGATCTCTATTTGCACATTCTTGCTAATAAATTATCTTCCTCCTTCTAACTAAGCCCACATCTAGATAAGTCTTCCTTTTAAGGTAATAACATCTGTAATAAGTATGAGGTAGTGCATAAATTGCCTGCAGTTGAACACACACGCACGAATGTCACGTGGGCACTGCTTGTCAAGCCCCGTATGATGATTCGTGGGCTGGTCTCATCAGTCTCATATTCCGGTGTATAAATTTCTCAGAAAGTGTAAGGCCATGTTACGACTTGCTTTCTTAGTAGAGCCCATATTAGCAATATGGTACAGACCAGCGTATTGACAGCCTTCGTTTTGATTAGCGGTGAGTTCTGAAGAGCCACGTTATACGCGGGCCACTCCCGACTTCCATATTTATTTTACTTTCTAACTGGTGTAATTATTTCGTATCCCGACGCAAAGTTCACGCATGAGATACACTATGATGATTGTTGAGCTAATGCTGAATGCTTGGACCTTTATGGCGCCTAGGCGGCGGCAACACATCCCTTTGACCTCAGCTTCACGCAGACGGCACTCCCGGACTGACCCATCATCGAGAAATCGGTAGTTGCCTTTTCCTATCCTCATCTGCAACCTTCGTCTTTCTCTCTCACTTTGAATCTTTACTGTCTTCTCCTCTCTTCTATATAACTTCCAATATTCTTGGCAGCGAGGCATAACCCTGTGTTCATATTCATATTCGGTTGTAGTGGTGACGTACAGCTGGCATCTGCGGGACCTGTGTTTACATGCCATGCAGCGTCCCTTTGTAGGACTCCACGGTGGGTGGCTGGCGTTGCTGCCGAAAACTACACATTCACCTGTGGCTAATCCTTTCCCCCCACTCCCTGATCGCCCTCAGAAAATAGGGCGCACCGATAAAGTCTTCCAGTTTTTCGGTCGCCAAAGAGAAACATTTCCCCGATTTCATGTGATTCCCTCTGAAAAACCAGACAAACCAGGGCAAGCAATTTAACCTTTCCTAGTTCCAAAGTCTCTGACTGAAGTTTTTGGTCCAGGTTATAAAGCATGGAGAATGGTGAGCGGTGATCTCCTCTTGGAGCTCCGAGACCAGAAACAATATGAAAAACTGTCCAGTCTAGTGTCATTTGGAGATGCCCAAGTAACCGTAACCCCCCACCGTACTATGAATACCACCCGCGACGCTATCTTAGGTGATGATCTCTTGGCATCAACCCTGGAAGGTATCTGTGAGCAGAACGTCACCAACGTTAAGCGAATTAAGATGAGGCGTGACGGCAAAGAAATCCAGACCAAGCACCTGATACTTACTTGCAACTCAAGTGGTCTGACCGAGTCCATCGAGGCTTGGTACATCAAGCTTCGTGCTTGGCCATACGTGCCAAATCCTATCCGATGTTTCAAATGCCAGCGATTCGTCCATAGTTCACAGAACTGCCCAAACCGCCAAACTTGTGCGAAATGCAGCGCTCCTGAACACTCCTCTGAGCCTTGTGAAAGTTTTCTACATTGTGTTAACGGTTATGGGGAGCACGCCGTATACTCGTGGTCATGCCCATTCTGAAAAAAAGAAAAGGAAATAGTGAAAATTAAAGTGAAGGAAAATAGGAAAATAGAACATTCAAGGAGACACGCAGGCGGATATCGTACCTGGCAAAAACCAGCTTTGAAGAAGTGGTGCATAAAGGGGCAGCGCCACAACGGCCTCCGGCGGCTGTCTGGCACACGCGCCGTGAGCCGGCGGTGACGCCATCCGCTCCCTCGTCGAGTGCAGCCGGTGCTGCTCCGCCATCTAAAAAGGGCACATCAATCTTCGGGCAAGTGGGCTCCAGGGTCTGGTCTTTTGAGGCAAGGCTCTCAAACCAAACACAGCGCTCGCAAGTGTGCGTGTCCAGTGCCGCGCAAGAGGACATGGGCACAACACCGAACGTGAGAGTGCAGCCAGCGTCTAAGAAGCGACGCGATTCTATGGACCGCTCCAAAATAGAAAACTCTCGTGTCACGGCGCCCGTGAACTAACTTGGTATCCTTGAACACACAGAAGAAAGCACTATCCACATGAACACACAAATCCTACTATGGAATGTGTGTGGACTTCTCCATAATCTCGATGATATCACAAAACTCCTCCATAAATATAAGCCAAAAGTGCTTTGTGTTTAGGAAACACAACTAAAACCCACACAAACTTCCTCAGACAGTATGCTATCTTCCGGAAGGACCATGACGACGCTGTTACCCCGTCCGGTGGTGCAGGAATAGTTGTACACTAGTCTGTTGCTTGCCAGAATCTTTCTCTTCAGACGCCACTTGAGGCGGTATCTGCGCGAGCGATTCTCTTTACCAAATTAATATCAATCGGTTGCACTTACATGCCTCCTTATTACCAACATAGCAAAAGAGATTTCTACAAGCGGATTGACCAGCTCCCGGAGCCCTATAACATCGCTGGTGATTTTCATGATCATAGCACTCTGTGGGAGACTCCCGGTGTGATGCCAGAGGTCGGCTTATAGAGAACTTTTCTGGTAACCTCTGGTGCGTGTCTCTTTAGCAAAAAAGAGCCCACCTATCACAATAGCTACCACAAGTCATTTTCTTCTATAGATATAGTCATTGGCACTGCGACCCTCCTTCCTTATATAGACTGGAATGTCGTTAAAAATCATTTGGGAGCGACCACTTTCCTGTGACTGCTGATCTTGATACAGGTACATGACAGTCCACGCCACGCTCCTGTTGGATAATAACATCAGCTGACTGGAAATGTTTTCAAGAGTAAACGTACTAATCACAACATTTTCTGAACTATTTTAGCATTGATGACGCAGTAGTGTATTTTACTGGTTCTATACTCGGCAGCAGCTGAAAAATACATTCCACAAACAAAAGGACTCTCATGTAAAAGACTCGCACGAACGAAGCTAAACAAAGTGTGGGGAGTTATGCGTCGCTCCGCAACTGCGGAAAATCATATTGAATTCAAACTGGGAAAATCGCAGGGAAGGCTTTTGCGGCAACAGGCAAGAAGGGCTAGCTGCTAGAGGTTTCTCTCAGGCATAACATCCTACACTCAAGAGTCTAAAGTACAGAATGGCCTAAGAAAGCTCAAGGGGAGAAGCCACCGAATTGCCTTTAGCTGACGACCAAGGGAATATCTTGGAAGACTAGGCCAACGCTCTGGGCGAACACTTCGAGCATTTATCAAGCTCTATGCATAACTAAAAATCATTCCTTTGTAACGAACCGCTTTGGGAAGTCAGCGTTAGCGACTGCAGCGATGTCAGCAACGATAAAGCAAGGAGAGGCAGCACAGCCGATCGAGCACTGAAACAAGGTTTATCTCCCTCGTCGTCGTTCTCCCTCTCATAGCCATATCCGCACTGCTCCGCGTTTCACAGAGCAGTTATATCCCCCGTGGAAAAGGAAGCCGTCCCGGTGACCTAGGGCGTAGGACACCACAGGCGGATCATAGTATGGCTTGAGACGCTGGACATGCACAATGTCGCGTCCTCGACAGTCGATGATCCAAAGATAGCTCGAGGGGTTCCACGATGTAGTTGACTGGAGGCGTTTGCTTGATCACGCGGTATGGTCCCTGATACTTCAACGCGAGTTTCGGTGACCGTCCAGGGGTAGGGGCTGGAACCCAAAGCCACACTAGCGAGCCAGGAGCATAGGATGCAGGAGCATGGGAAGTTTCTCGAATGTGCTTTTGGCGTTGCTGGTCTTCTGACGTAAATAGAAGGGATAGCTTGCGACACTCTTCTGCGTGTGCAGCAGCTTCAGACAAGGTAGTGGTTTCCGTGGTGTCAGTGCGGTACGGAAGGATAGTATTCATTCTGGACAAAGGTTCGCGTCCGTACAGGAGAAAGAAGGCCGAAAATGCCGTGTTAGTCTGCGTGGCGGTATTGTAAGCGTAGGTGAGAAATGGTAGGACATGGATCCCATTTGATTTAGTCCGATGCAACGTACATGACTAACATGTGACCAAGAGTTCGATTAAAGCGCTCGGTTATGCCATTAGTCTGCGGATGGTATGCAGCAGTGGTGTGATGAATGATGCGGCATTCTTTGAGGAGAGCCTCGATGACTTCGGAGAGGAAGACGCGGCCTCTGTCACTGAGTAATTCCCTTGGAGCTCCGGGGCGAAGGATGATGTGGCGCAGGAGAAACCAGGCGACGTCACGTGCTGAAGCGCTGGACAAAGGTGAAGTGTCCGCATAGCGCGTAAGATGGTCTATGGCCACGATTACCCAGCGGGTGCCGTCTGATGTGGTTGGTAGAGGTCCATAAGTGTCGATACCTACTCGACCAAAAGCACGTGCTGGGAAAGACAAAGGCTGCAGTGGAGCGGATGAACGACAAGGGGGATCTCTGCGGCGTTGGCAAACGAGACAGGAGCGGACATAATGACGGATGAATCGATACATCCCTCGCCAGTAGTAACGAAGGAGTAGACGTGCGTATGTCTTTAGTACAACTGCATGTGCGCACTGGGGGTCGTCGTGGAACGCTGCACAAATATCCGAACGTAGATGCGGAGGGATGACAAGCAACCATTTGCGGCCGTCCGGGAGGTAGTTACGACCGTACAAGAGCCCGTCGCGAATTGAGAACTGATGTGCTTGGCGACGTAATGCGCGATTGGTAGTGGTTGTCGATGGGGTGGACAAGAAACTGAGCATTGACATAATCCATGAGTCTTTCTTCTGCTCCATAAGAATATCCGTGGCAGCAAGGGAAGACTCGGACAATGGGGCCTTCGGGGAAGTAAGCTCGTCTGTTAGTGGCGAACGAGACAAGGCATCCGCATCCGAGTGCTTTCGGCCAGAACGGTACAGCTCTCGAATGTCGTACTGCTGCGGTCGAAGCGCCCATCGAGCAAGACGACCGGATGGTTCTTTTAAGGACGACAGCCAACACAGCGAATGGTGATCAGTTATCACGTGAAATAGGGCGGCCATAGAGATATGGGCGGAATTCGGTTATGGCCCAAATTATAGCGCGGCATTCTTGTTCAGTGACAGGGTAGTTCGATTCAGGTTTAGTGAGTGCACGACTGGCGAATGCGACGACGTACTCATCGAAGCCAGCCTTTCTCTGGTCGACGCCACTCGCATCCGTGTGTACTTCTGTTGGAGCACTTGGGCCGAAATGGCGCAGGGTTGGTGGAGACGTCAAGAGAAGACGCAGCTTCGTGAATGCGGCATCACAATCAGGTGACCAGGTCGAAACGTTGTGGTCACCACGAAGAAGCTGCGTTAAAGGTGCTATTATGGTGGCGAAATTGAGGATGAAGTGGCGGAAGTATGACGCTAACCCTATGAAGCTGCGCAGGTCTTTCAAGGTCTTTGGTCGTGGGAACTGGGCAACAGCTTGTAGTTTCGCCGGATCAGGGAGTACACCTTCTTTCGACACGACATGGCCGAGGATGACCAGCTGCCGGGCGGCGAAGCGACACTTCTTCAAGTTAAGCTGGAGGCCAGCATCGGCGACGCATTGAGGACGCGTTCAAGTCGAAGTAAGTGGAAGGTAAGTCCGGTGAAAAGATAACGATGTCGTCCAGATAACACAGGCATATCTGCCATTTGAGGCATACTTGCCATTAAAGGCGCATGGTTGCCGGTGTTGATGTGATGGACCACAGTGGAAGTACGGCCTAAGCGAGATGGTTGTAGGTCGAATGACGTGCGAAAGCGGTCAAGCAGATCGACGATCTGGGCGTGCTGACCTGGAGTGAGGTTGGGATCAATACACCGGGAAAATGTTGGGTCACACGGCGACGTCGGCAGAGAAACTTGAAGGGCCATAGCGTCAACCTGAGGAGAAGCTGGGTCGTCAGGCACATCATAAAGGAAGCTTAGCTCGATTGTGTCAGCATAACCAAGACACTCATCGTGGAGCAGGCTAGCAGGGCAAGGAAACAGGTTCGAGACATAAAGTGCGCTGGAACCTTGTTGAACGGCAAGAAGGGCAAAAGGAAGCAAGAAGTGGTGACGGCGAGCAACAAGTTTAGACGGCGTGAAAAGAACAGGACAGTCGGAAAACTCAACGCAGGAAACGGGTACAAGTGCTGCAGAGTATGGAGGAATCTCGGTGTCGGCGGTGACGAACACACGACAGGAAGCGTCATCAGTATCTTCAAAAACAGTGGTGTCGAATGGCGACACACCGAGTTCAGCACGGGCACAATGGATAACGGCATGATGCGTTGACAGAAATTCCCATCCTAAAATCATGGCATGGGAGCAGCGGGGCAGAATAGCGAACTCAACACGGTGTAAAGTGGTTGCTTATAACAACACGCAGGTACACTTCCCTAAGGGTTCACTCGGTGCAGCGCTTGCTGTACGTACTGAAACGGCAGAATATGCCTGTCGGGTCCGCTGCCGTAGCGTTGATGCGGGAGAAAGACTGACGCCACTCCGATGTAACCGCGTACCCAAAAAGCCCCGTGTTTATTAGACAACTGCTTTTTATCCCTTTTCCTCAGTGACGTCACAGAGCATGTGCACACGAGTGCTTGGTCAGATCAGAGATAACCGATAACACTACACCTTCCATTTTTTACAACACATTGAAAACAAATGAATCACAAAACAACCAAACAGTATGAATCATACAAATAGAATCAGTATGAATCGCAAGAGCACCGAACTGCAGTATGCAGTTCTCAACTGTAGCCATATCGCTGCACGGCCTTATTTCTCTACCGTAACGTGTCATATAACCACCGGGTCTCCCGTCCTCATATGAGGCAGCAGCCGGCGTTAGATTAAGCGCAGAAGGCTCTGCCGAGGCCTGGTGTTCCTCGGATTGGCCTGTAGTGTCTGGAGTCGCAGGGAAGTCATAGGATGGGTCATGCGCGCCGATTCGCCCGCTGTACCGGACCAACGCGCGTTGGTCCGGTACAGCGGACCAACGCGCGTTCTCTCTAGTTCAACCCTGTCGTCTGTCCGCACCCGATAAGACCAAGGCCGCATGGCTGGACTCAACACTGTGGCTGCAATTTTGCTGTTCTTTATCCATACCCGGTTTCCTGGGGTGAGTAGAGGTAGCTGAGTTACCGCATGGCGACGGTCATAGTCGAGTTTTTGCTTATTCCGCACGGTCTTGTCTTTGTATCGGAGGCTCCTGAGACCACTCGTCATTGACGGTACTAGCTTGCGTAGAGCGCATCCGTCTGCCCATCAGTAGCTGGGCTGGGCTTGTACCCAACGGACCTCAGGAGTCCCTATAAGCTAGGAGGGCCAGGTAAGGGTCAACAAAGTTTTCCAGCATCCGCTTTACTGTCTGCACTGTACGTTCGGCCGCTCCATTTGACTGTGGGGACCTGGGGCTGGACGTCACGTGATGGAAGTCATAACTTTTCGCAAACAATGCAAATTCTTCATTAGCGAATTGAGGACCGTTGTTCGTTACGACAAGTTCTGGAATCCCGTGCCTAGCAAATATACTCTTAATTTGCGCAATAACCACCGCTGAGCTCGTGGAAGATAAAAGGGAAAGCTCTGGATAGCGCGAAAAATAGTCTACGACTACAAGGTACGATCTCCCGTGCAAATGGAAAAGTTCAGCTCCTACCTTCAGCCAAGGGAAGCTGGGAGACTCTGACGGCATCATGGGCTCGGCTTTTTGAACGCGCAGTCTCGCGCACTCTCGACAACTGTTTACCAGAGCTCCTAGCTCGGCGCTGAGACCGGGCCTAACACACAGATTCGCGGGCCCTTGCGCGGCATTTCACAATGCCCTGGTGCCCAACATGCAATGAACAAAGTATTTCACTTCTTAGATTCTGAGGCACCACGAGACGAGACCCATGCAGGAGCACACCGCCACATATTGTAAGGTTTGCTCTCTCCGACCAGTAAGGGCTTAGCCAACTGCTCACTTTAGCACGACGTGGCCAGCCCTGCCTAAAATACAACCGAAGTTGTTGGCAGCTTGGGTCTTTTTCTTGCGCGAACTTTATTTCGTTCCAATGGGTTGAAAATCTCAGTTCGCTGATACAGCCTTGTGCATGGCTCGATACTTCATTGCAATCAAGCTCCCCCATCTCTAAGTCGGCTTCCGTGCAAGGTGCACGAGAAAGGGTGTCGGCAGTGACAATCTGCTTTCCAGGGACATAGGAGACTGAAAAGCAATATCGCATGAGCCTCAATCGGAATTCTTTGTATTCTAGGGGGAAGCACACCAAGGGGTGACTGACCGAGCAGCGATACGAGCGGTTTGTGATCGGTCTCAAACTGAAATTCCAGCCCTATCAAAAACCCTTCCAACCTTTCTGCCGCCCACGCCAGCGCAAGCCCTTCCTTTTCTATTTGCGCGTACCGTTGTTCTGTTGGTGTTAAAGAACGAGAGTGATATGCAACCGGCCGCCTTTCCCCATCTGATTGCACTTGCATGAGCACACAGCCGAGACCGAATGATGACGCGTCGGCGGACACAATAGTGCGCAGCATAGGGTCGAATTTTGCGGCGCATTGCGCCGAGGTGATCAATGCTTTCAGAGACTCGAATGATTTTTGCTCAGGCAGGCCCAAGTGCCACTCACGGCATTTCAAGAGAAGACTACGGAGCGGTGCGGACACGTCAGCAAGGTTGTTCACAAGCCTCGCCAGATAGTTTATCATGCCCAAAAACCTGCGGACATCAGCTACACTTGATGGCATAGCCATTTCGATTATGGCTCAAAATTTCTTCGGATCCGGCGTTATTCATGACGCATCGACCACGTAGCATAAAAACGCTACTCTGCTTACACAAAAAGAACAATTTGCTCGATTGAGTGTTACCCCCACTGCAACCAACCTTTTGTGAACAACGAACAAATCGTTGTTCGTTGGACCATGTCAAGTTCGCCTGTAGTCGCCTCGTTGCTGACTGCCAGGATTTCCAGTTGCTGTCGGTGAACTGTTTCCTTGAGCCTCGCCTGGGTCGCGACTTTTCTTAGTTGAAGGTAAAGCTGGTCCGAAATCATTGATATTGCTGCTCCCGTATCTACAAGCGCATGAACGGCAATGTCTTCTGCATAAACTTCAAGGATGTTCGCAGGAAATAAATTAGGTCTTGAGGAGTTCGTTGACATCGCAGTTCTTGCCTCCGGAACTGCGTTCCTTAGTTTTCCTCACGGATAGCTTCAGGGCGACGGACAAGCGGCGACAGAGAACGTCGACGGGGCGACGGAGACCGACGGGTATTGAAGGTTCGGGAAGCAGGAGGTCAGGCTTCGAAGTGCTGAGCGGCAGTAGCGGAACGGAGGGGAGAGTCGAAACTGTTGCTTTGTGCCCTCAGTGAATCCGAAGGATACCATCCTCGCTGGCGGCAAAACCGTGCCAACATGCCCCGGCAGGCCGCACCAATAACAGATAGGGCGGTTGTCATGGAGGCGCTATGGATTGAGAACAGCGTGCTCAGTCGGATGGAGATATTGGCGAGGTGGGCGCACGGCCTGCTGTGGCGGCCAGTAGCTGCTTGTAGGTGCATATGTAGCAGCTACTTGCGGAGGGGAGCGAAAGGCGCTGGAAGGTCTGGATTGAATAGCTGCCGACGTAGGCCTTGGATTTGCGACAACGGCAGGGTACGTAAGTGCAACAAGCGTAGGAGCCGGTTGATGAACAAGTGGTATGGTGCTGGCGACTTGGACTTGTATCACCTGACGGAGATCGGGAGACAAGGGCGACTCTGACGCTTGACTGGCTGGCAGAACAGAGAGTTGGCGTGCCACTTCTTCTCGGGCAAATTGCTTCATTTGGTTGAATATTGTTGAACTAGAAGGGGTAGCACTGACACCGTCCCTCAGAGCTGAAAGCACGACGTCCGGAGCGGAAGCGGGGCGCTTATAAAGCCGTTGTTTGCATAGCTCTTCATAGCTCTGGCAAAGCGTTGTGAGGTCGTTGACCGTCTGAGTATTCTTTGCCAAGAGCATTTGGAAGGCGTCATCGTCTATGCCTTTCAATATGTTCTTGATTTTGTCATCTTGGTCATATCTGGGTCGTTACGCCGGCAAATGTCAACTACATCTTCAATGTAGCAGGTAATGTTTCGCCCTTTTGTTGGGCACGGCAGCGAAGCTGTTGTTTAGCCCGAAGTTTGCGCACAGTAGGGCGACCGAATACTTCTTGAAGTTTCCTTAGGAATGCTGTCCGGGTAGAAAAGTCAGCCTCATGGTTGGGGAACCAAAGATGGGCGACCCCGGAAAGGTAGAAAGGTGCGTAACCATGCTTGTCAGCGTCATTCCATTTGTTTTGGGTACTCACTCGGTCATACGATGAGATGACAGCCAGTCCTCTAGGTCATGATCGTCAGGGCCATTGAAGATGGGAGGATCCCGTTGGCGTGGCGCACCAGGACAAACGACCGGAGGCGGTGCCGGAGGTTGATTGGTAGAACTAGTCTCCTCAGGCATGGGAGATGTGACAGGGATTGTCCGGCTTCGGAATTCTAGGTTCGCAACAGGCCCAGCACCTTCCACCAAACGTCACGAACCACTTGGGGAAGTCAGCGTTCGCGACTAGCAGCGAGAGCGACGATAAAGCAGCGAGAGGCGGCACAGCCGATCGAGCACTAAAACAAGGTATGGTATGGTATGGTATGCCTTATCTGAGGGCGCATACCCACTGCGGGGGATAGGCCAAGATTTCGATATAACAAGGTTTATCTCCCTCGTCGTCGTTCTCCCTCTCATAGCCACATCCCCACTGCTCCGCATTTCACCGTGCACACTTAAATATAAACAAGTAGCTGAACTCAAGTCACTGGATCGTAAATGCCGACCTAATGAAACATACAACCATCCTTTTAATATTGCCGATCTGATAGCTGCGTGCAGCGTATGCAGTAGCTCCGCAGCCGGAGCTGACAGAATCGTGCATGACATGATTAAAACCTACACACTGACACACAGACGACAGTTCTGGGCCTTTTAAACTCTATCTGGGCTGCGGGATACCTGCCATCCTCATGGAATGAAGCTATTTTTATTCCAGTTTTAAAGCTGGTAAAGACCCTTCCTTAGCGGCGAGTTACCGCCTGATTGCTCTCAGAAGCTGCCTGTGTAAGCTTTTTGAAAAAAAATGAATAATCACCGACTTTACATTTCCTTGAGCTGAACAATACGCTTGATCCCCATCAGTGTGGCTTCAGAGAAGGGCGGTCCACAACTGATCATCTTGTGCGCATTGAAGGAAATATCCGTGACGCATTTGTACATAAACAGTTTTTCTGGACGATATTCCTCGATATGAAAAAGGCGTACAACACAACTTAGCGGTAAGGAAATTTGGGAGACTTGTCGCGAATGGGCATCCGTGCAAATATGCTAAACATAATAGAAAGCTACTTGTGTAATCGTACCTTCTCCGGGAAAACTGGCAATGTGTTGTCGGGTCAATTAGAGGAAGCTGGTGTACCCCAAGGAGGTGTGCTTAGCTGCACACTGTTTATCGTGAAGATGAACACGCTTCGTGCTTCATTACCAACAGATATTTTTGTATTCCGTATACGTAAACGACATACAAATAGGTTTCAGACCCTGCAACCTTACAGTGTGTGAGAGACAAGTACAACAGGGCTTGAACAAAGTGTCCAAGTGGGCAGACGAAAACGGATTCAAAGTGAACTCCCACAAAAGTTCTTGTGTTATTTTTATAAGAAAGAAAGGCCTGGTTCCAGATCCTTGTGTAGAACTGTAGGGGCAACAAATACCTGTGAACAAAGAGCACACATTTTTAGACATTGTACTTCACTCTACACTTTCATTAGGCACATGAAATATCTGAAGGTGCAATACCTAAAAACAATGAACTTACTGAAAATGTTATCTCACACAACATGGGACAGCGACAGGAAGTGTTTAATGAAGCTTTACAAGAGTCTCGTTCGATCACGATTGGACTATGGGGCCGTGGTATATCACTATGCCGCCCCTATAGTGCACTAAATATGCTAGATCGATCCCGCCCACCATGTAGGCATCCACCTGGCCACTGGCACTTTCAGAACAAGCACTATTGAAAGTTTATATGTGGAATCAAATGAGTGGTCACTCCATTTGCACAGAACATGCACAAGCCTCACATATTTTCTCAAAGTTCACTCTAATCATGAGCATCCGTGTTATAATACCATTAAGGATACGACGTATGCGTCACTTTTTTACAATCGTCCCTCTGTAGGACAGGCTTTCTCGCTGCGTGTCAGGGACCTTGCGAAGAAATGGATGCCCCACTCCTCGAACATCGCTTAATGCCTTCAGCCAAGCTGTTACCACCTTGAAAGTGGCAGGTAGCAGGATGCGGTATACCCTTTGTAGAAGTTGCAAAGCACGCTTCAGAGGTCGAAATCCGAATGCATTTCATATAACTCTAGTCCAAGCACTCGTGCACGGAATTTTACACGTCACATGCCAGGGTATCCAAGTCACATGCCAGGGTATCTTATGCAGCCGTTGGTCCATCCTTGTCACTATTGTCAGCTGTAAAGGATATAAAGAAATCACAACTTCAACAAAACTATTACATTTACAGACTCCCAAAGCGTCGTAAAAGCCTTTAAGTCACTCTGTCAACACGAAAATTCAGTACTCATTGAGCTCTATTCGGCTCTATGTAGAGCGTCTATATCTAACCAGCATGCGATTATATGCTGGGTGCCTGGCTATAGAGGTATTCAGGGGAATATGCTAGCAGACAAAATGACCACATCAGTTATATCGCGCGCTATTAAACCTACACCAGCTGTTACTTCAACAGGTTTGAAGCCTTTCTTGCGAAAGAAACCACGAAGCTGCTGGCAACGCCTGTGGGATGCTGAAATAAATAATAAGCTTCATTTGATTAAGCCGTGGATAGGTTTGTGGCCCTCCGCAACGAAATTCTAGAGACAGAGAAGTTTAATGATACGTAATGCAGAGAGATCGGCCTGAGGTAAATTCCTCTTGCCAGCTACTCGGCGTTGGTGGAAGGGGACGAGGGAAAGAAAGAGAAAACAATACCAACTTATGTCCTATTGGGAACATATGTACTAATGGGAATGAATACACTGCCACCAATGTTGTCATTAAATTCGTTCCGGCAGACGACATATTCTTAAAGGCAATGGAAGAATTAAGCATTTGATATAGTCTAGTGCGCCAATATGATGGATGATCCTGTTAGGTTCCGAAATGGCGTCGTAGCTGTTTCTCGCTACGTCCTCGTGGGCGTATAGGAGTCCAGACCCCAACAGGGTCGCCGGGTTGATACTTGACGTAGCGCCGTTGAAGGTTGTAGTGTCGGCTGTCGGTATTCTGCTGGTCCATGATGCGCAGGCGGGCGAGCTGTCGGGCTTCGTCGGTGTGGTGGAGATATGTGGCGACGTCGAGAGTGTATTCGTCCGTGACGTGCGGCAGCTTCGCGTCGAGACTTGTCGGAGAGTTCCTACCGTGAACCAGCTTTAACGGCGTGATCTGCGTTGTTTCTTGTACTGCCGTGTTGTAAGCGAAAGTTACGTAAAGCACGACGGCATCCCACGTCTCGTGCACGACGTTATACATTGCAAGCATGTCGGAGGGGGTCTTGTTCAGCCGTTCCGTAAGACCATTCGTCTGGGGGTGGTAGGCAGTCGTCCTCCTGTGGCTTGTCTGCCTGTATTGCAAAATGGCTTGGGTGAGCTCTGCAGTGAAGGCCTTTCCTCTGTCCGTGATGAGGACTTCTGGGGTAACATATCGTAGGGGGATGTTCTCGGCAAAGAATAAGGGTAGTGCTTGACAGCACTACCCTTAAGCAGAGCTTTCGTTTCGGCGTAGCGGTAAGGTAGTCGGTAGCTACGACGATCCACTTGCTTCCATAAGTTGATGTCGGAAAGGGCCCAGCTAATCTATCCTGATCCATTGAAATGGTCGGCAAGGAGGCTCGATCGGCTGCAGTAATTCCGCCGGCCTTGTCGGTGGTATCTTGCGGCGCTGGCAGTCTTGACATGTCTTGATGCCACGGGCGACGTCGACGGTCAGGCGCGGCCGATAGAACTTCTCCTGTATTCTTGCGAGCGTTCGGGATAAACCGAGGTGCCCGGCTGTCTTATCATCGTGCAGGGTGTGCAGGACGTCTGACCGGAGTGCTCCGGCATAACGAGAAGGTAGTTTGCGCGGGCTGGCGAAAGTTGTGCTTCACGAGGACGGTGTTTCGAAAAAATACGAAGAAAATCGGCGCCTGAATACCCTCCGGACAAAGTTGGTCTTGCCTTTATAGTAATCAGCAAGGCTTCTTAGCTCCGGGTCCGCTCGCAGCTGATTGGCAAAGTCGTCTGCGCTTGTCCATAAAAAGTCGTTCTTGTCTTGATCATCTTGAGGCGGCGGCTCCACGGGGGCGCGAGACAGGCAGTCGGCATCACAGTGTTTTCATCCGGACGTGTAGATTACACTGATGTCATATTCTTGCAGTCTGAGGCTTCAACGCGCCAACCGTCCTGAAGGGTCCTTTAAGTTCGCCAGCCAACACAACGCGTGATGGTCGCTGAATACTTGGAACGGCCTGCCATATAGGTAAGGGCTGAATTTTGCTGTAACCCAAATAACCGCGAGGCATTCCTTTTCAGTCGTAGAACAATTGCCTTTCCCTTTTGACGGTGACCGGCTAGCGTAAACTATCACCCGTGCAAGCCCATCTTTCCTCTGGACTAGGAGTGCACCGAGGCCTAGAAAACAGGCGTGAGTGTGGATTTTTGTATCGCGTCTTCGTCGAAGGGCGCAGGTACCGGTGGCGACTGCATGCGTCGTTTGAGTTCTTGAAATGCCTCGGCCTGCGGCGTTTCGCTTTTGAACTCGACATTACATTAAGTTACTTGATTCAGTGGCTCAGCGATGCGTGAAAAATCCTTCACAAAGCGCCTGTAGTAGGTACACAAGCCAACGAATCTACGGACTGCCTTCTAATCGATGTGCTGCTGAAACTTTGCGATGGCAGCTGGCTTCTGCAGGTCGGGGTGGACTTCATATTTGCTGACGACGAGTTCCAGGAAGAGAAGCTCATGGTAAGCGAAGGCGCACTTTTCCTGCTTCTAAGCGAGTCCTGATTACGTAATGGCCTCTAGTACTGTGGCAAACCGCCTAAGGTGATCGCCGAAATTTCAGGCGAATACGACGCCGACACCCAAGTAAACAAGACAGGTCTGCTACTTCAATCCTGCTAACACCGTTTCCATCAAGCCCTTGGATGTTGCAGGCGCAAAGCGCAGTCGGAGTGACCTGACGTTGAACTCATAGAGGCCGTGTGGCGTGATTAAAAGCGGTCTTTCCGATATTCCTCTCGTCGATCTCTGTTTGCCAGTAGCCAGTCGTGAGATCCATCGACGAGAAGTATTTAACTTTGCAGAGCCGATCCAACGCATCTTCTATCCGTGGGAGGGAGTATACGTCCTTCTTCGTGATCTTGTTCAGCCGACGATAATCGATGCAGGAACGTAGAGTTCCGCTCCTTTTATACACCAAGACTACAGGGGATGCCCACAAGCTTTTGGTCAGCTGGATGATGTCGTCGCGAAGTCAACAAACAAGGACACTGATGTCCTCGTTGTCCTTCTTTGTTGGCTTCTTTTGATATCACTATTAAAAACCGGGTGCTTCGGTTTCCCTTCTTCACAGTAGAACTGATGTATATACACACTACAACTGACGGTGGTGGAGAGCAGACCACACCGTCAGTTAACTTCGCCCTCTAAGAGGCAGGACGAGTTAGCACCTGGCGAACACTTTCCAATGTGGTAAATGCGGTTGAAATCACGGATCCAGGACCTCGAAGAGGTGTAACGTAATGCTAACGCACTTCTCTACCATTTACCGCTAAATCGCCACTTAATTTTTCGTCATGTGTTTCCTCTCTTATATAAGTGCAATGACTATTTTCAGCTTGGACCACCGTGTCTGAGAACCCGCCAGGTAAGTTTTCACTAACATATGAATTCAGTGCCACTACATTTATTAAAGTATGTTATAACCGTAATTGCTTTAGTTTTCGTCTCTAATGCCTACTCTGCCATTTTAGTCTTGTAATTGCATCAGATTTAGCACTTATTGCATGGTATTTTTCAAATTTAGCCACAAAGCTGCGTATTTGGTTCGAATCTTGCAATGAAACATGCCATATTGGAATTTGCATGGATACTGTTAAACTTGAGTAGCGCAGGCATAGCGCACCTATCTCACGTTTCGACTGCGATTGCGTTTTAATATTTTCATGTACGCTTACGGATGTGAGCTTATGTTTCCCGGGTCAATTCAGGCAGACAATATACCAGTCCATTATTAAACAATGTACACCAAAAAAATCGAGCTGGCTATGCATTTTGATTGAAGCCAAATCAGCGGTAAGCAATAAAATCCTTCCTAAAGTTTCCTAAGTTAAAGGCAGGTGCATGGCACACTGCAGGCATAATATTAGTAGCCAAATTGTAGAATATTAGCAATATTATTACAGCAGCAGTTTATGGAGGGCAGGTTTGGTATTCGAAGCTTGCTTCCTTTCCTTTCCGTTAATTCTTTTCAAATATAAAAAAAGAATGATGCAGTTCAAAACACATGTTGGAATCTATGTGAAACGAAGCTTTCGTGAAGTGCTTACTGAAATATTGTAAATTTGTCCATTCCCTTCCAGCGCATGTGGCACAAAGAAAACTGCCGGGCGCATGTGGCCCCGCGTACCCGTATTAAGCATTGTGACAAATCCTATGTGGGCTTGTAATTACTGCTTTCATCTCATTTGTTTTAAGTGTACCGGATGCTTCCTGGCCAGTTCGCGGTTGTCTGAATGTGCCATAGTATGGAAACAGTATTCATCATCAACCCGCGCTAATCATCGCAAAAAACTCGTTGGCCTTGGAGCGATATTTGCCACCCGCTTCTTGGCCAATCCAGGCTTCTGCGTATAGCCATTTTATGTAAATCATCGCCATATTCAACACGCTGACACGTTTCTTGGACAATGCACTGCTGTGGTTGTGTCTCGTTGTATGGAAATTGTAATCATGAACACGCGGCAGATGAGCAAGTGGACGTGGACACGCCTGCTTCCTCGCCAGTCCCCCGTTGCGTGTTTGTGCCTCAGTATGAAAATCGTTATCATAATCAACGTGCACGAACCATCTTAACGATTTAGATGTCGCTGGCACGCCCGCTCTTCTTTTTCACTCCTCCGCTGTGGGTATGCGCCATATTACGGAAGTTGTAATGATCATCAACACGCTGCAATCCTCTCAAGAACTAGATGGCATTGGCACGAAAATTCGCACGAAGCTTTCTTTGCCGCTTCTCCCGACTTTCCGGGCGCTGCTGCTACTGTGATAAGGCCAAACTACACGTACGCGCGCTGGTGCGCGAAAGCTCGCGCTCACGCGCCTGACGCATGCACAGATGGTGCAGGACATCGTACGCGTCGAAGCGCGGCACGAGCACAGTTTGTTTACGCACGCTAAGAAATCGTATTGTCCAACGTGGCGGCACCCATGGCTCCCACTTCAGCGTGAATTCTCGTGATGGCTACGTTCTCACTTGCGTTGATCGCCAGTAACTATTGAAATGAGCTTTCACTTGCTCTAAACTCACCTGAAACGTTAGTTATGAGCGCATAGCGCTTCCACTTTCTGAGATCGTTCTGCCATTCCGGTTCCCGTAGGACGAGATGCGTCCGCCATAGAGTTTCGCACTATAACACCTAGAGGGTAAACTGGCGCCACCGTCTATGCGAGTTTCTTAAAGGGCTGCCGTGCCCTCATGGGAATGACGGGATATGTTTCTGCGAGGCTTGTGTTGGCTGGTGTTGTACGAGGCTTCATATAAAACGCGGATATGGCTACACAAATAACGCGTTCTTAAAATAAAATCTACATAAAAGGTTTTCATTCACCCATATTACATCTCTCAATAAAGTTTACTCACCTGCAATGCAGCATCAAGATAAGAAAACCAAGAACAGACGACAAGTTGTTCCAAAGCGAGCGAGAATCTTGTCGTATGCCCTCCAACTTTAGCGGCCAGCTGATACTTTTTACGTTTCATAGAATTCTGCATCCAATAGTATGTCCTCAAAATTAAACAAAACATATTTTTGTGTAATAATAAAGCTAAAGCAGTTTCTTACGTCCTGTTTTAGCAGGAAATGAATCATTGTGACAGACGGAACGGTGCTAGCCAGGCGCGTCTTCAAGGCGTTCTGGCTCTGCAAGAACGATGCCAATCGAATCCACAATATACCGGCATTCCCTTGCATACCACAGCGCAGCAGCGCCAGATTTCCCTCTAGGTTTTATAGTGTGAAACTCTATGGCGTCTATTGAAACTCATGAGAGTGGACAAGACGAGAAAGAAGAAGACGGCGGGCTCCAAAGGCGCACGCGCTAAGAAAAGCAATAAAGAAAAGAAAAAGAAGAATCTTGATTTCGTTCGCATCGAACGCAGCTGTCTCGTCTCGTTTCTGCGACATGGTGCCGTGACCAGGATTTTAGCGGCTACTCCTCTTCCGACTGGCCACGGACTACCAGAACGACGGACTGGCCACAGAAGACGGACGAAGAGGAGGCCCGAGAGCGAACCAACGGCAGCGAGACGAGACATCGACGGCAAGGAGCGGCACGGACACAGAGGGCGACCAAGATTCGGATGACGTCTCGCCGCTAGAATCTGTAAGCGACCAGCAGTTTCCTCAGTTATTCAAGATGAACAGAGAAGTGATTTTGAAGAAGCGAAAAATGCTGAGGACGCAAATAACAAATCTAGTGAGCGATGCTGAAAAGAAACTGGAGGAGAATCAAGATCCTACAGCGATGTCGCTGATAGCCAGCCAGATTAAAGGTATTGCAGACTCGCTAAAGAAAGCGGACGAGCAGATGGAGCAGTTCATAACGCCCGAAACAGCTGACTCGGAGTTTGCGAAAACAAATGAGTACGAGCTAAAGATAATAAGTTCTCTGCACAACATCAACGCGTACCTTTCTCGGCAAGAAGTTCGGCAAACAGCGAGGGAGCAAACCAATTTCAATGGCGAAGCTAGACAATCTCAGCAAGCAACAATAGTGAAGCTACCGAAGCTAGAACTAATGAAGTTTGACGGCGACAAAATGAAATGGCAGAGATTTTGCCGGCAATTTGAAACAGTTGTACACGAAAGAACCGACTTGAACGAAAATCAGAAATTTACGTACCTTCTGTCATCACTAACCGGAAAAGCGGCAGCTGCCGTGGAGGGACTACAATTTTCCGACAGTAACTATAGCAACGCCATTGATATACTCAAGAAGAGGTACGGAAAAGATGACGTGCTGGTAGAAATGCACATGAAAGAACTGACTAACTTGAATACAGTAGCGAGCTGCAACGACATTGGCGGTTTAAGAAAGCTGTCACAAAAGGTGCAAGTGCACATACGTGGATTGGAGTCCTTAGGATTGAAAAGCGAGTCCTATGCATCGATGTTGCTTCCGATCCTGAAAAGAGCTTTGCCAGTGGATATGTACATTGGATTCCAGTTAAAACAAAGAGAAGCGTTCAGTGGATCTTCATCACGAGATCAGAATGTGGCTATACGTCAAGAAGATATTCTTAGGCGCTTGATAAAATACATCGAAGATCAAGTAGAGTGCAGAGAGGACTTGTCAACAGAAAGGAGAGAAAGCTACAGCCACAGGGCTGAGAGTAAGCAGCATACAAGAACTGTTAATTTTCAAAGTACAGCTGCAAAGTTTTGCATATTTTGCGACAATACAACTCATTATACTGATGATTGTAGGAAAACAATGCCTTATGAAGACAAGAAAATGAAGCTCAGAGAGGCAAACAGATGTTTCCGCTGTACCAGGCCTCGCCATACTGCTAAAATATGTAAGGCAAACATTAGGTGCAAGATATGTCGAAAATGGCATGCGACGTCTATGCGCCGAAGCAAAGAACTGACAGCACAGTGTACAACATCTACTCTTGGTGAAAGTGAAAATCAAGAAGAGAAAACATCTACATGCCAGTTTATGAACAACTCATCAAGTGTATTTCTGCAGGCTGCAGTTGCATTAGCAGAAGGTAGAAGGCAGTCATGTTATTGTCGTGTTCTACTGGATACTGGCAGCCAAAGATCATTCATACTGAAAAGCCTATCTGAGAAGCTTGGCTGTAAGGTTAAAGGAAAAGAAAGACTCACGATAGGCTCATTCGAAGGAGGACAAAATGAAAGAGTCATGAATTCAGTTGAAGTTAAACTGAAAAGTATCTCCAGTAGTGAAGAAGTGGTACTGGAAGCACTGGAGGTAGACATAATTTGAAAAGAAAGATTACCGTTCCTGCCTATTTCACTGCAAAAGAAGTATGAAGAGGACGGATGCAAGCTGGCTGACGTTTCATGTAAAGGCACATCATGCATAGAAATTGGAATACTTATTGGATCAGACCAGTATTGGCAAGTAATGACAGGTGGAATCCGAAGACTAGAAGAGAGGTTGACAGCAGCAGAAACCATATTCGGCTGGACAGTACAAGGTGAAGCTAGGATATCAGCAACAATAATGGAGAAGTCAACCGTAATGGTACTTAACGTCAACGTGGATAACTGCGACATACAGACAGAACTCAGGCATTTCTGGAATATTGAAAATCTAGGCATAAAGTGCCCTGAGAAAGAAACCGGGAGAGAAGAGGCAGTGATTCAGCACTTCAAGAGGCACTTAAAATTTGAAGAGAAGCGATATTCTGATAGACTTCCATGGAAAGATAACGTGGAACTTGATGAAAACAAGAGCGTAGCTATGAACAGATTACTACAACTCACTCGACGGCTACAGAAGGACGAAAGCATACTCCGGCGCTATGACAGTGCTATCAGAGATTATTTAAATAGTGGAGTAGCAGAAGTGGTCGACGAAAAAAGTAGACTTCTGACACACTGCTACTACATGCCGCATCAGGCAGTGATAAGGGAAGATCGACAAACCACAAAGATAAGAATTGTATTTGATGCATCTTCATCGTCGACAAAAGGGTTTTCTTTAAACGATAACCTCGAAACAGGACCGAATCTCAATTGTGATCTGGTGCATATGCTGATGAACTTCCGACACCATCGCATAGCAATGACAGCTGATATAGAGAAAGCATTTCTGCAGATTTCAATACACGAAGAAGATAGAGACGCATTGCGTTTTCTTTGGTGGGACAGAATTCCAAGCGGTAGCGACGCAAAAGTCGTGACATGGAGAATGTCAAGAGTTACGTTTGGGACAGCTCCGAGTACTTTCTTACTTGCAGCAACTGTACGAAACCACCTAAGCAAGTTGGAAGATAGCTTTCCGGAAACGATTAAGCAGTTGAAGAACAACATTTACGTCGACGACGTGATACTGGGAGCCAACTCATCAGAAGAAGCCGAAAAACATTATAAAGAATCAAAAGATATTTTTCAAGAGGCGTCAATGACACTCAGAAAGTTCAAAACTAATGAGCCTGGATTACAGCGAACTATAGACATACAAGAGGAAAACACAAGCATGGAAACCTCAACCCAGATAAAAGTACTTGGCATCAGATGGAATTACGAGGAAGATAGATTGTACCTCCCATCTTTTGACACAAAGGACATCGATACGAGCGGTCCAATTACTAAGAGGCAAATGCTACAGCTAACAGCAAGAATATACGATCCTCTAGGCGTCTTCACTCCATTCACAGTGACAGCTAAGCGACGAATACAAAACATGTGGAGGAAGGGGACATCTTGGGACGACCCACTACCAGAAGATGAAACGGCGTCGTGGAGGAACTGGATTCAAGAGCTACGATTAATACATGGCTTCAGCCTACCTAGATGGTTTGATATTAACCAAGGCAGCCAGCCTCTTCACACGGATCTTCATTTGTTTTCTGATGCAAGCCCGTACGCTTACGGAACAGCAGCCTACTTGATAAATACCTACGAAAACCAAAAACAGTCTCGAGCTACTCATAGCAAAAGGACGAATAGCTCCAATGAAAGAAATGTCTTTGCCAAGACTCGAGCTAATGGCTGCGACGTTATCTGCACGCCTCTCTGAATATATCAGAAGAGGATTTGTAAGAAAACTCAACGAAACGAGATATTGGACAGACTCGACCGTTGTTCTCAGTTGGTTACGCGGAAAGAAAAAACGAGACAATTTTGTCGAAAACAGAGTGAAGGAGATAAAGGAACAAACGAAACTGTCAGAGTGGAATTACGTTGCAAGTGAAGAAAACCCAGCTGATTTGATGACTAGAGGTGTAAGCGCAGAGCGTCTGATAAACTCAGAGCTATGGTGGCATGGTCCAAAATGGTCAGTTCTGAAAAAGAAAAATACAGAACAAACAGAAGCAGAAGACGACACTGAGCATGGTGAAAGTTATGCGATTAACACATGCACCTCAAATACGGCAGTGATTGACGCGAAGAAGTATGGCACATACATACGCTTACTCAGAGTAACAGCTTGGGTTCTCAGGTATATCCGGAATATACGAAAAAAGATACCGATCATCGGAGATCTGAGTTTTGAGGAACTGAAGAATGCTTAGACGACAATAATCAAGCTAGAACAACAACATATAAGAGAAAACATAGTACAGAGCAAGAGCATTCCTACGAAGACAACAAGGATGTTTCTTCATGGTACGGAAGTCTTTGAAGACGATCAAGGTCTGCTAAGACACAAAGGTCGGCTACTTCAAAGTGGATTATCATACAACGAAAGACATCCTATTGTGCTGCCAAAGTGGACGGCTGGTACAAAGCTGCTGGTACGCCATATCCATCAACTCACGCTGCACGGAGGAATAAGCGTCACATTATCACAGCTTCGAACTAAGTACTGGATAATACAAGGAAGACAGCTCGTGAAGAAGATAATTCATGGATGTCTAAAGTGCCAACGATTTGACGCTAGACCACTACACCAAGAAACAGCACCACTTCCTGCTGACAGAGTCAACGAGCGACAACCATTTGAAGTGATCGGAGTGGATTTCGCGGGTCCGTTACTTGTAAAGGACGTGATGAAAGGTACTACAACACAGTATGTTGCAATATTTGTATGTGCTACCACACGAGCTGTACATCTCGAAGTTGTGGACAACACGACAACAGAAGCATTCTTACATGCATTCCGAAGATTTACTGCGAGACGAGGGCTATGTTGCATCACTTATAGTGACAACGCAAGGACGTTCAAGAAGGCCAGCAGAGACATCAATCGTATGATAAAGGAACTAAAGAAAGAAGTCACCAAAAGAGCAAGCCAAGGGGATCAAATCAAATGGAAGTACATCGCAGAACAAGCGCCTTGGTGGGGAGGCTTTTATGAAAGAATGGTACGAAGCATGAAATCAACAATGAGGAAAGTTATTGGGAAAAGACTGTTATCAAGAGAAGAGATGCAAACACTAACAACTGAAGTTGAAGCTGCCCTTAATAACAGACCGTTGACCTATGTATACAGCGAACCAGATGAACCTCTACCTATTGTGCCGGCTGATATAATAGGTGGAAAGCATAGGATCAAAGACAGTATAGAAAGTGAAAAAAAGATCAGCATAGAAGAAATGTGGAGAAATAAGCAAAAAATTACGAAAGATTGGTGGAAGAGATGGAACAAGGAATATCTGAAAGAACTGAGAGAGCAGTGTAACGCAAGAAAGCAAGAAATGACAGTGAACCAAGGAGATATCGTTTTGATCGGTGCACGTGCTCCTAGATCCTTCTGGAACCTGGCTAAGGTCATTGAAGTATATTCTGGAGTCGACGGGAAACCACGCTCCTGTCTCTTAAAATCCAAAGGAAAACTCGTTCGGAGACCTGTTCAACACCTATACACACTCGAAGGTTGCTTCCACTGATGAGAAGGAAACTTTTCGCGGCCGGAAGCTATTGAAACTCATGAGAGTGGACAAGACGAGAAAGAAGAAGACGGCGGGCTCCAAAGGCGCACGCGCTAAGAAAAGCAATAAAGAAAAGAAAAAGAAGAATCTTGATTTCGTTCGCACCGAACGCAGCTGTCTCGTCTCGTTTCTGCGACAGCGTCCGCATAGCAACAGGATGGCTGCTAATGGATTGTCTTGGCTTGGTTATGTTTGGCACGACACACCAGACGAAACGATGTCTACCAAGGCGACAATTTTAGCCAAGTGGGCGCGCGCTGGCGCGCGTCTTGTAGTTTCAAACATCCATTACTCACGAGGCGCGGCAAATGCAAAGCGCATGGGCGCAAGCTCTCGCGCCCCGGCACGCGTAGGTGTAGTTTGGACTATAGTACAGTGTACTAGAAGGGGCAGTGCAGCGGGCGACATTCTCCGCGTGGCTCCGGCGGCGTCGCTAGTAGCAGGGGCGCTGCGATCGACCGCTCTTGAAGAGAAGCAGACGACACTCACATCCACTGCGACGCTCGTATATGCTGGCGCAAGCTGGAAACATTATTCAGATTTTTGCCCGTAAGCACTTAGTTTATTTAGTCTGTATTA
>NC_051158.1:60561064-60590426 GCF_013339745.2 Dermacentor silvarum | reverse complement strand
CGTTAGAATAGCATCAATATCCGATTGCAAATTAGAAACGTCCTGTGGTTAATAATTATACGATAAAGTACGCAATCATCAGCAAAGAGCTTAATTCTAGAGTCAATACCGACAGGCAAGTCATCAGTATAAATGAGAAATATATATCATCATCAGCAGCAGCCTATTTTTATGTCCACTGCAGGACGAAGGCCTCTCCCAGTGATCTCCAATTACCCTTGTCTTGCTCTAGCTGATTCTAACTTGCGCCTGTAACTTTCCCAACTTCATCACCCCACCTAGTTTTCGGCCGTCCTCGACTACGCTTCTCTTCTCTTGGTATCCATTCTGTAACTATAATGGCCCACCGGTTATCCATCCTACGCATTAGATGGCCTGCCCAGCTCCATTTCTTTCTCTTATGTGAACTGGAATATCGCCTTTGCGCTCTGATCCACACCGCTCCCTACCTGCCTCTTAACGTTAGGTCTGTATGTATTTAAGATCCGCTTACGTGTTTTGTAATGGAGACATATTCCTTCGAAAACAAGGAATGTGTATAGGTTCGTCTAGTGCACCGATTCTGAACAACTTGTTCCTAGCCAACATTGACAGAACCCCGGAGGAGCGCCTCATGAATTCACGGGTTGCTCGTGTGTTCAGGTTTGTTGATGATTACTTAGTTTTAGTGGAAAATGATCAAAACAAGACTCAGTCGCCATTGACACACCTAGAAAGAATTTTCAGAGAGTGTCTAGAGCCACTGGTGATCACAAGTGAAGAGCCAGGCCGTGAATGAATTAGGTTTCTTGCCTTAAAACTAGGTCTGGGCTCGAGTCATTGCTGTTGGCAATAGGAACCGTACTCAAATAAGCCTCTTTTTCCATTTGAATCCGGGCATTCGAAGGTCGTAAAATGATCCATACTGAAGTCTTGCGTTACAAACATCGTGCCTTCATAGCATTGCTGACAGCTTTCGGGAGCAAACACACTGGCTCACGGTGGCAGGTTATCCTTTCCATGTATTAGTATCTGTGGCACAATCATTGCTCAAAGAAATCGGAACCAGGACACCACTATTTGGGAGGAAGCATTGCGGCACAAGCACACGTGAAAAAATAGTGGTGATGCCGTACATTCATTCAATCGCGCAGCATGTAAAGGATATTGCCAAAAGATGCAATGTAAAAGTGGTGTTTTCCACAACGGGAAAATTGCTGAGTATGTATGTGCGCGAAGGTAAACCCAAGTGCCACACAGAAACGAAGCTGTGTAACACAACACAGAAAGAAGTTCGTCGACTGCACTGAGGGAGTGGTATATTATGTTCCACGTAAGTGCGACAGAAATTACATCGGACAGACATCGTCCGAACGAAAAATTAAAGAAGCATGATTATAATCTTTCAAAAGCAGTCGCCGGACACCTTGGGATACATTGTGGAAATTGCGGATCTCGGCCATTCTTTAAGAAATGCAAGATTGTGAGCAAAGATGGCAGCCAAATGACGCGAGAGATAATCGACGCCGCTGAGATTGCGCGTGTGGGAAGCATGTGCGTAAGCACGCCATCTGCCTCTCTTTGTGCAAAGCAAACATATTTTCTCACGCTCTAATCTGAAGCTTTGTATCCTCGTTCCATTTCTGCGATGTCGAGTGCACCAACAGCGATGATGTGACAAAACCGGCTTTGTATTGGTAGATGGCCTTTTTTGTAAAATTTTCTTTCACTCTCCCCCTTTGAGTATCTTCATGTATATATTCCGTTGACAAGGAAATAAATGGATAGTTGCAAGTAGCGCTCTCTAGTGTGTGTTTCTCTTCTGTGTGTCTCGTCAAAGTGTCGCGCAATCCTACCTCTAGTATGCTATACTAACACGACCAGTCTTCCACCTTAAAGTCAAGCTTTTGATATATAACGGGTCTGATTATTTATTCACTCTGTGCCCAGTTTTCAGAAGCGCTGTCGGCAGTCCCATAGATGATCAAATTATCTCGGCGCGACCTGTCTTCCAACTCGTCAAGTCGGAATTAAGTGCAGCCGTCTCGCTTCTTACGGCAGGTACTTACTATTTGCGAAAGATCACGAACATGCTGGCCTGAATGCAATGACTCTACCATCGACTCAACAGTAGCTAGTCTGGTAGAAAGATCTATTACTTTCTGTTCTAATAAAGATTGAGTGGTTTGAACTTGGTTTAGTACACCAAGAAGCTCCGCCTGACGAGGGTCTACTTTAGCAGAAAGGTTGGAAATAGCTGCTAGCACCTAGTTTAGTTCCACGTCCCCGGAAAACAACAACTTAAGGACATGAACGCGCTCAGAAACATCATAAATAACACTTGGACTAGGGAAGAGCAGCAGGCATGTTACTGGAACGCTTTCAGTACAAAGATGGGGAGTTACCGACCTGTACAATGAAGCAGAAAAAATTCACAACCGGTATATTTAAGCAATCATATTATGAACTCGTGGCTACTTGGCGATGAGTTCTGAATGGTTGCGGTTTAGGTGAATAATGAACGCAGAGAAAGGAAAGCGAAGAACCGAACGCAAAAACATTGTAATACTTAAGAACTCTTTATAGGTGATAACTTAGAGAAGTCATAATGCTTTCGCATTCAAATCACGTAAGGATACTTGAGTGACGGTCAATTGTTTTGTTTTATACATCATTACTTTATGGCGATTTGTCTTACGTGACCTACAAACGGACGGACCGCTTTCCTCGCTGGGTCGGTATAGAAATGCTAACGCATTTAGAAAGAAATAAACCACGTACTCATACGGCTGCTAACACGTTGTTTAACATCAATTTGCTTTTCGTTGTTACTTCTATTTGCAGTCTGTCGCGGCAGCCTCAAAGCGAGCAAACGCCGCTGACGCGCAGCGAAACATACACGAAACGTGCAGAGTGATAAATTCTGGTGACGTACTTCTTGCGTAGCTTCCACAGCGTTGCACCTGATGTATGAAACGGAGTATTATACCTACCTATAATATACCTATGGAAATTTGCAGAAGAATAAAATTGGGTTGGAGTGCATACGGCAGGCATTGCCAAATCCTGACTGGGACCTTACCACTGTCGTTGAAAAGAAAAGTGTACAATTATTGCATTGCAGTGCTAACATATGGGGCAGAAACTTGGAGGTTAACAAAGAAGCTCGAGAACAAGTTAAGGACCGCACAAAGAGCGATGGAACGAAAAACCTTAGGAGTAACGTTAAGGGACAGGAAGAGAGCGGTGTGGATCAGAGAACAAACGGGGATAGACGATATTCTAGTTGAAATTAAGCGGAAGAAATGGAGCTGAGCAGGCCATGTAATGCATAGGATGGATTACCGGTGGACCATTAGGGTTACAGAATGGATACCAAGAGAAGGGAAGCGCATTCAAGGACGGCAGAAAACCAGGTGCGATGATGAAGTTAGGAAATTCGCAGGCGCAAGTTGGAATACGCTAGCGCAAGACAGGGGTAATTGGAGATCGCAGGGAGAGGCCTTCGTCCTGCAGTGGACATAAATATAGGCTGATGATGATGATGATGATGATTGTACCTACCTACCGCAAAGTGCCAAGTGAGGCAAATAAAGCTGCGCAAGAAGAATTCTGCTGATCCAGCGCAGATCTAGGGATCCCTTTGAAGGAAGCTTTCGTGAAGTGGGTAGTTAAACGTTGTAGAACTCATCTTCAGCAATGCGTTTTGCAACATAACGATTACGTAGTAGCGCTTTCTTTGTACCGCTTCTTTTTTCTTGATCATTTCGTAACCCTGCTTACCATCGTGCTTAAATATTACGTGTCTACCCGGCAAATAAAAAAGAAGCGGAACCCCCCCCCCCCCTCCCACGCGACCAGCGTGATCCACATGACCACGTGTTACACTGCCACCGGTATCTGTCCTCATTTTACAATGCCATGTCAGGGATCAGCCCAGTTTACCGTTGCACATCTCCAGGATTGGCCCACCTCACTTGGCAAGATGACGGCTGAGAAGACACTTTGAACACCAGCACAGAAGGCAATGAAAATTTCGCTTTACTAAGGGATTATGCCTTTGATCGTGTGCTTGTGGCACTGGAGATATTTAGGTCGCGTTGGTTGTGTCACTGCGTAATTCCGCAGCGAACAGAGCCAGCCATGGGAACGTGTTTAGTAGTAGTAAGAACACGGCTACATATAAGCCAATCATCTATATAATTACAGCCCTGTCTCTGAGCATAGGCCCATATGAAGCATAGCCTTCTTGGGCAGCAGCAGTGGTAACCACTGTCAACAAAGTCAACGAAGGTTCGCCTAGAAAGCTTCTCTATAAAAGGAACTGGTAATTTTGTGTGTAAGCTACCAGCCACAATACGTCACTTAAAGAGACATTCAACAAGGACGCTATAACGTAAAGGTATTGCAATCTGTTTCGATTCCTTTTCGGTCATTAGACCTCCACGATTGGTGAAAACTATTTACACTCACTATACCTGTCTGCCACGAGACGTCAAGAAAACCTAGAAAATTCCCAATCTCAAGATTGCATGTACACAGTAATTATACGTGATTAGGTTGAACAAGATAAAAGAAATTGTTTTCAATTCTACGCCTTTATCGCCATTAGCCTTGTGCTATTGGTCCAAATTTTTCTGATGCGCACCAATTCGCCTGCTCTTGACGATGTTACAAAACCGCGAAAACTCGACCACCAGGACGAAGTGACGGGAACGCACTAGATGCATTATTGTGCCGAAAAAAACTGAATTTATTTTTATTTTGAATAGCCGGAGACTGCCCCGTTTCACAAGGAATAGAAGATGGCTGCCCACTGATTGCTCGAGTGTTGGCTTCTTGGAGCTGTCGGCATGATTTGGTTTCCTTGCTTAAAATAAAAATTTTACGTCGGTAAATAACGTCGTCGAGCCCTTCTGGCTCGTATACATCACTCTGCCAGCTCTTCTTGACGGGGAATCCGTTCTGGCGGCAATTGTATGTGTGATTTCACGCCGCCGAAATCGTCGACGAGCCACGGCGACCTTAGCAAAGGAAGGAGAAACTATCCGGGAGGCGAGCGCCACTCTTATCATTCGGTTGTAAAATTTCACTGCGCTATTTCGTCCCCACTCTTGTGGGACCGAGCTTTCCTCTTGAGCGCGCTCATCCAGATATTCTTCCACCGTGTTCCCGACGCGCACTCTCTCTCTCTCTCGTCCGTAGCTAGGGGCGCTGCGGTGCACAAGGGCGTTCATTCCCGACGCGCGCTCTCTCTTCTCTCTCGTCCGTAGCTAGGGGCGCTGCGGTGCACAAGAGCGTTCGTTCCCGACGCGAGCTCTCTTTCTTTCTCATCCGTAGCTCTGGTTTACCCGAATGATCCCCCGGTGCTTCGTCCACTCATCATCATTCACGTCGTGGATATGCGGCGATTTTTTTCTTTGTCAGTACTTTTAGTACTTTTGTTCAATACACGGTGTGACTTTTTGTTGAAGGTTGTGAGAAAGCCTCCAATTCAAAACTCATTAAATATATATTTGCCAGAGCAGACAGAAGAATTCACCTAAATGTTTTGTAAAATTCACCTGAAATTCCGTCAGGATAGAGTTCTTTTGGCATATGTAACTGGTCAATGGCAATCTCTACCTCCTGTTCAGTCAACTGGGAAGAGACCACTCATGACTGAAGAGTATTCGTCAGTTAGAGGAGTTATAATAGATGGAAAATACTGTAGAAGCTTGGTATTCTGGCCCCCAGTAACATCAATGAAGAGCACCGAATAGAAGTATTCAAATTGAGACACAACATCACTCGTTCTAGTTGCCAATCCCTCATTCGAGTGCATGTTGGTAATAGCTTTCGCAAATGCGTGGCGGTGTTTATCAATCAAAGCCTGACACGATGGCTTCTCAGAAAGCAAGGTGCGGTTATTACCTGACTGAACATGGGCGACGTCTATACAGCACTGTGCGTGAAACTTTTGTAAGCGGCATTTCATGTTTGCAATGTCATCGGCATACGTTCCAGGAGCTTCACATTCAACCTCATAAAGGCCATAAAGACTTTGCAGAAATTCCTTCTCTTCATAATTTTTTTATTGCGATAGCAATTATATGGACACTCAAAAGCAGATTTCTGCCGTCGGCGTCGCCGTCGCCGTCGCCGTAGCCGTCGCCGTCGCCGTGATGTTCCGTATGACGTCAATGGAGATGAAATCGTCGCCGCGCGCCGCCGAACGCTGTATGTGCGAGTTAAAGGGCGCGAGAGACGCGCGCTTTCACGGGGAGCGAACGCATGGCGGAGAACAAACGCGCGTTCGGCGCCGTGCTCCCTTAAGGGTTGCATAAGTAGGCGTCTCTTTCCTCCTTTACAATCACCTATATGTAGAGCAAACGCGCCTTCTTGCGATGCCTGAAAGGGCGTGCGGGGGGGGGGGGGGGGTGGGAGGGGGGGAAGGGAGGCGACGTTTAGCTGCGGCACCAAGTGCCTATGTATATCAGAGGCTCCGGCAACAGTCACCAAAGCCGCACGCATTTTGTGCGAACGCGGGCAAAACGCCGACAGCGTCGACATCAGATCTGCGTGTTGCCGGTGCTGCTGCATGTCCAAGTTTATACAGCTGATAAAGCTAGTATCATTACTCCGTATAGCTCTCTACAAATTTGCTATCGCAATTGATGCTTCGCCTTTTAGGTGAAACTGCGGCAACTTTTTATGAAAAGACTTCATAGAACCAAGATCAATGCCCTTCGATCTCCTTTGCTGCTCTAAGAGCTCTCAAGCAGCAAATAGAGGCAAATCAAGAGATAAGCAATTTTCCACAGCTAAACAGACCTTATCAGTAAACTGTCTATCGCCAATAATAGATTCACTTAAGCAGCAGTGTGCACGGAGATGGCGGAAATTAGCACGAGTGTCTACACCCAGTCCAGCAACTAACATGCAGGGGTCGGAGAACAAAATATAGTAAGTTTTGCATAGCAGACCTCTAGAAATCAGCGATTACAAAACATATATATGATCGAGACGAAACTTTGAATTCGCGGCCAAGAAGCGTATCCGTGTGTTGATATGCTGAAGATTTCTGTAACGCGGCACATACGGGGACTGGCCAAAAAGTGCGTGGCGCATTTTGCGTCAGTGCTAACTAGCTTTGAGATGAGGGGCGCGTGTTGACAATTATTATGTCTTCCATCCTATGCCACGTGCCCAGGAGAAAAGATCGGCCAAGGAACGTGCCTGCGTGTTATGACGATAATGAGTTCCATACAGTGGCACATTCTCACAACTTGGCATTGGCCAGAAAGAGGGAGGTACATATCGGGCCAACTCGAACAACTATCTCTTTGACATAAATTTCGAGGGTTGGTGATAATTAGGGTTTCCGTACTATGGCATACACAATGGGAGGACTGTCGAAGAGGAGGCGGGTACATTTAAAACAAATAAGTGAGCAAACACGAGCCTATAGTGGTACTAATCAGTGGAAGGGCGCACAACAGCTATAACTGTGAAACAAGTGCTCATCGTGGTTTATTCGACCTAACATTTCAGCTTCGATGTATTATCCAACAAATTATTCCAAATTATGCTGCATTACGGCCTTTACATTGGGAAAAATGGCATCCACAATAGCATTAGTTTGTAAAACATTGTGACCCTTAACAGCAGCGCTTTCCTTCGTATGGTTTCCTTGGCTGCCATTGGCCTTTACATCGTGTTGTTGCTGCTATGCAATGCTCAGTTTGGAGGCTTTCGAGCTAGTATGACTAGAAGCATTTGTTTATACAGCTGGTTTGGTGCATATTGATACGTGAAGCTTCTTTTGCCTTTGTTGCTTTTGTCCAAATTCAGCTGCCCACCACCACCTGAATGCACTCCAGACGGACAAAACAATGAGTGGCCGAACTGCTGCGAAAAGGCGAAGAAGGTATTTTGCGGAACTGGACCCCCTCCGTATACGCCCTGATGCCAGAAGCAGTGCGCTTTTCTCGCCATTGTTACAGCCAGACAAATGCTACTAAAATGACCGTTTTCAAATAAATTATCTGTTCAGTGCCACAATTTGAAAATTTGAGATAAAATGGATTTATGTATGCCTCAAGATGATTTTGCATTTTCTTTTATTTACCATGTTTACTCGTAGGATAGTGCCGGATTGTGGGCTTTTATATTGCTACCTCTTTTTTTAATAACTTGGTGCCCATCAATGCTCCTTAAACAGAATGCAGCTGAACCCATTTATAACAAGCTTCATTGTTATGCGAAGCGCATTTGATATATTCTAGCGTTTGCGATAAGCTGACAGCGCTAAAGAAATGCGGGAAAAATTTAGAATGAACACTGTATTGAGAAAAATACATCTAAAACCTAGATGCTTGTTTTATGCGGTTGCTGGGCTCTTCACAGCAGACGAGTTCTTATAGTCGAGCAGTTCCGTGAAAACGCGCTGATTCAACAATTATTTGTAAGCATTAGCAGTCATAGGTCGGCAGTGTGGGAGAATACTCACTCACACTCACTCACCCTAATTTTTTCCAGGCCCCGCACTCACTCACGTTCACACTCACCTCCACTCACACTCACAGCACTCACTCGCACTCACTTCCACTCACACTCACTGGCACTCACTAGCACTCACCTCCACTCACACTCACAGACACTCACTCGCACTCACCTGCACTCTCACTCACTGGTACTCACTCGCACTCGCACTCACTTCCACTCACACTCACTGGCACTCGCACTCTCACTCCCCTCCACTCACAGACACTCACTCGCACTCGCACTCATCTCCACTCACACTCATTGACACTCACTCGCACTCACACTCACTGGTACTCACTCGCACTCGCACTCACATCCACTCACACTCACTGGCACTCACCCCCACTCACCTCCACTCACACTCACTGGCACTGACTTGCACTCGCACTCACCTGCACTTACACTCCCTGGCACTCACTCGCACCTGCACTCACACTCATTGGCACTCACTCGCACTCACTTCCACTCCCATTCACTGGCACTCACCCCTTTGAAATGAGTGCCAGTGTGAGTGAGGGCAATCGTGAGTCACTGCGCCGAACTATACCGCTCACAATTCGTGTATATTCAAAACGAAGCTTCCAATTTAGCACTTGTTGCATCGGGAGTGCGCAAATGCAGTGTTTTGGACCCAGTTTTATATTTAATATACATAAAAGATTTGCCTTCCCGATTACATGGTAACATCCGTCTATTCGCTGACTATTGTATTTCGTGCCGCGAAATTATTCACAGTGATAATTACCATATACAAAATTCTGCCTTTTCTTGGTGTCAGGAGTGGCAGATGACTCTAAATGCCCAAAAATCTGTAACGCTAACACTAAGAAAGACACAGACATCTGAGTTTACTTACATTATTAATGACGCACCTCTCACTTGTGCATTTCAGCGTAAATATTTAGGTATCACTTTGACATACACTCTCCGATGGGAAATCCATGTTAACAAAATAACCTCAAGTGGTAATCAATGTACATGCTGAGCACTAAAGCGACTCTTCTTTCTGAGAAGACACCTTCGTCTTGCGCCTCCAGATAAAATTTGCTGGCCTACAGAATGCTCGTTCGAACAGTGCTGGAGCACGCCAATTTTGTTTGGTTTCCGTACAAAAATAAACTCATTGCAAGAATGGAAGGGGTGCAGAGGAAGACAATAAGGTTCTGTTTTAATAAGTACAAGTTAACGGATTGATTTGCTGAAATATTAAAGAGGGCTGGTTTATTAACACTGCAAAGTAGAGCAAAACTAGCACGACTAAAGTTATCGTTTCAATTTATTCATGGTGACATAAACATTGACGTCAGTCCCACCTCTCTCTGTCCATCTCTCTGTCATTGGCATTAGACGTGTTCATGCTTGCCGCCCATGCTCGCTAAGCTCCCCTTCGGTCGGATTGAGCCAAGAGAGACAAGCACGGTGTCACGCGCGCACAGGTAAACATGAACGCATCTCGCTCGATGCCCGCGGAAACTCTCTGTCAGAACGCTGGAGTAAGGAGGCGCAGCTGTAGCCGCGAGCGAAATGACCTTCGTGCCGCCTCTCGCTTCAAAGCGAACTAAACGCCGAAAACACAGCGCATACGAAGTTACCGGCTCTAGTTGAACATAGTTCTCGTCGCAAATCGCTTTGAAGAGGAGGCCCGCGCGGGCGCGCACTTTTTCCACGTCGGAGATCGCTTTCGAGATACGGCACCCACGCGGCCGCCGCCGGAGCAAGACGACCCTACACACCCTCCCCTGCCTGACGCGCGACAGAAGCAGCGCGCTTCCACCCCGCATTTTCCCTCGCGCGCGCGAGATCGAGCAGGAAGTTTCGGCTGACCCTCGCAAGCTTGCACTCGCATACGCAGCGCACCACCGGCACGCGGTGACGATTTTACCGTATTTGGACTTTATACGGAACCTCACAACGACGTCCACGACCAAGGCAGAAGTTCGCTTGGAGTGTCCATATAATTGCTATCGCAATATAATATATCCGCTCGACCCGCCGCGGTGGCTTAGTCAGCTAAGGCGTTGCGCTGCTGAGCCCCAGATCGCGGGATCGAATCCCGGCCGCGGCGGCAGCATTTCGATGGAGGCGAAATGCAAAAACGCCCGTGTGCTTGCGTTGTAGCGCACTGTAAAGAACCCCAGGTGGTGAAAATTAATCCGGAGCCCTCCACTACGACGTGCCTCATAATCAGAACTGGTTTTGGCGCGTTAAACGCCAGAAAGAATAATAATATATCCGCTCATTTCATTATACATTGTCTCACTCATGCCTGAACCTTGGATTATTACAACCTTAGTGAGTGGTTTCTATCTTGGCGCGCATAATCTGCTAGCGCGATAAGTCATCACCGCGAGTGAGCTTGGACACACAACGCGCCTCGATTTCTCCGCGAGCAAGGTGAACCGATATCACCTCTGCTTATCGTTCAAGCACTCACCACGTTCACACTCACTTCCACTCACAAGCACTCACTCATGTTCACACTCATCTCTACTCACAGGCACTCACCACGTTCAGACTCACTTCCACTCACACTCATTGGCTCTCACTTCCATTCACATTCACTGGTACTCACCTCTTCACTCACCGGCTCTCACCTCCACTCACACTCTCTGGTCCACCTCACAGTTCTTAAGGTGGACCATGCTGCAGAATGAATCGGCGAAGCAGTAATGTGGCAACGTCGCGCCCTGTAGCTACCGGGAGAGCGGTCGTTTCAGCCTATCGTATGAGGTGATCGACTGCAACAATGGCCCAGCGGTTACCAGCTGATATCAAAGGAAGTGGTTCATACAGATCGATTCCAACGCGGCTGAACGACCGGTTAGGGCAGGCTAGAGGCTGCAGACCACCTGGTGAGAGCTGGGGTGAAGATTTCCAACGCTGGCAGTCGGGGCATGAGCGAACGAACTTTTGAACGTAGTTGTACATTTCTCGCTAGTAGTAGCGTTGTCGGAGGCGCTGGTAGGTTTTCAAAAGTCCCGAGTGTGCACACTGTGGATCAGAGTGGAACGATGCGAAGATTTCAGAACGCAGGCCTCGAGGTACTACTAACCACTGGCGGCCGTCAGAGGTGTAATTGCGTGGGCGAAGTAGTTCGTCGCGAATGGCGAGCTTGGCAGTGCAACGCACGACTGGTTTGGCTGCGATGACGGATAAGCAAGGAAGTCTACGATGGAGGCAATCCAGGGGTCCTTGCTCTGCTCGGAAGCAATGGTCCCATTGTCGATGGAAGAAACGTCAAGCTGCGATAGTGAGCAGCAGGCATTGTCGTCAGGCAAAGGACAACGTGAGAGGGCGTCAGCATGCTGGCGTCCGTTGCTGTACAGTACGCGAATATCGTAATCCTGCAAGCGAAGGGTCCAGCGGGCGAGACGGCCTGAGGGGTCCTTCAATGACGACAGCCAGCATAGTGCATGGTGGTCCGTGACGACATCCAATTGGCGACCATACAAATACTGTCGGAACTTAGTAAGCGCCCAGATGATCGCCAGGCATTCTTTTTCCGTGACGCTGTAATTAGTTTCGGCTTTAGTAAGCGTACGCCTTGCATATGCCACAATATATTCAGGAAACCCTTGCTTGTGCTGCGTTAGGACAGCACCGAGGCGAACACCGCTGGCATCTGTGTATACCTCAATAGGTGCCGTTGGGTCGTAGTGGTGCAAAATGGGAGGAGACGTCACCAAGCGAAGAAGCTTTGCGAATGCTTCGTCGCACTCGGACGACCACGAATTAAGGGGTCCGTCGCTTCCAAGGAGATTCGTCAGGGGCGATATGAAGCGCCTGAAGTAGGAACACAAGCCTACGAAACTGCGCAGTTCTTTGACGGACGTCGGTTTAGGGAAGTCAGCGACAGCACAACTTTTGGCTGGATTGGGGAGTATTCCATCCTTCAAAACGACGTAACCTAGTATTGTCAGCTATCGCGCTGCAAATCGACGCTTCTTTAGGTTCAGTTGTAGGCCAGCGTTTTTAGGCACGTCAAAACATGCCGGAGGCGCTGAATGTGCGTGGTGAAGTTAGGGGCAAAAACAACCTCGTCGTCAAGGTAACATAAGCACGTGTGGCACTTCAAACCGCACAGAACTGTGTCTATCATGCGTTCAAAGGTTGCTGGCGCATTACAAAGTCCAAATAGCATGACGTTAAATACGTATAGCCATCGGGTGTGACAAAGGCTGTCTTCGGCCTATCGATGTCAGCCACGTGCAATTGCCAATAGCCGGAGCGTAAATCATCATCATCATCATCATCATCATCATCATCATCATCAGCCTATATTTTATGTCCACTGGAGGACGAAGGCCTCTCCCTACGATCTCCAATTACCCCTATCTTGCGCTAGCGTATTCCAACTTGCTCCTTCAAATTTCCTAACTTCATCAACCCATCTGGTTTTCTGCCGACCTCGACTGCGCTTCCCTTCTCATGGTATCCATTCTGTAACCCTAATGGTCCACCGGTTATCCATCCTGCGCATTACATGGCCTGCCCAGCTCCATTTCTTGAGCTTAATGTCAACTAGAATATCGGCTATCCCCGTTTGTTCTTTGATCCACACCGCTCTCTTCCTGCCTCTTAACTTTAGTCCTAAGATTTTTCGTTCCATCGCTCTTTGTGCGGTCCTTAACTTCTTCTCGAGCTTCTTTGTTAATCTCCCAGTTTCTTCCCCATACGTTAGCACTGGTAGAATGCAATGATTGAACACTTTTCTTTTCAGCGACAGTGGTAAGCTCCCAGTCAGGATTTGGCAATGCCTGCCATATGCACTCCAACCCAATTTTATTCTTCTGTAACTTTCTTTCTCGTGATCAGGGTCCCCTGTGAGTAATGGACCTAGATAAACGTACACCTTTACAGACTCTAGAGGCTGACTGGCGATCCTGAATTCTTGTTCCCTTGCCAGGCTATTGATCATTATCTTTGTCTTCTGCATATTCATCTTCAACCCAATTCTTACATTTTCTCGATTAAGGTCCTCAATCATTTGCTGTAATTCGTCTTCATTGTTGCTGAATAGGACAATGTCATCTGCAAACCGAAGGTTGCTGAGATGTTCACCGTTGATCCTCACTCCTAAGCCTTCCCAGTCTAAGAGCTTGAATACTTCTAAGCATGCAGTGAATAGCATAGGAGAGATTGTGTCTCCTTGCCTGAAGCCTTTCTTGATAGGTAACTTTCTACTTTTCTTGAGGAGAATCAAGGTAGCTGTGGAATCCTTGTCGATGTTTGCTAAGATATTCACGTATCTGAGCAAACATATACAAGGATTCCACAGCTACCACAGCTACAGTAAATATAGAGATGAACAGAATTCAGCGGCTTGTAGGCTATCGATAGCGTCATTGATTCGCGGTAGCGGGTAACATCTTTGCGAACGATCTTGTTCGGGTGCCGATAGTCTACACAGAACTGCAGAGTCGTCTTTTTTTCGTAACAAGGACGACAGGAGATCTCCATGGAATGTTCAAGGGTCGGATCACTTCGCGATGGTCGATAGTCGACTTGCTCATTAATCACACGGCGTTCTGTGGCAGCGATGCGATATGGGTGTTGCCGCAGTGGTGGTTAGGAGCCATTGTCAATATGGTGCGTGACAGCAGACGGTCGGCCCAGGGATGGCCAAGGTTGGCCGACATCAAAAGAAGAACGAAATTTTTTTTTAAAGACGCAGAAGCTGAGAACGCTGAGCTGGGGTGACACTATCGGCAATAGATGAATCGAACACACCTGTGGGCAATGGGTCGGACTTAGAGAATCGAGCGTGCTTAAACTCGCACAGGACGTGTTTTCGGGAACATCCGTAATTTGAACAGCGTCGATCCCTTCCACATGGCCAAGACATTCGCCTTGAAGCAGCATCACAGGGTATGAAAGGGGTTACAGACTAAAATAGCTGTGGAGCCGTTTGACGTTCACTGTCGCAATAGGTAGCGGCAGACCTTTTCAAGTATCTAAGTGGCCAGATGGAGCAAGTAGTGTGACGGCGTCAGAGAGGTTGCTGCAATGCATAGATACAATCACTGACGAGTTAGGAGATACCTTGGTGTCGTGTCTGACAAGTAGTTTGTTCGCAAAGAAGCATTATCGGCAAGCGTCATATCTGAGATCGGTGACAGTTCTAGTTCGGCCCGTGCGAAATGAATAACGGCATTGGGGCGGGCGAGAAAGTCCCACTCCAGGATTAGTTTATTTGAGCACGATTAAATCACAATAAACTCGACGGTGTATACAATGTCCTCGATGATAACATGAGCGGTGCACGCCGCGATTGGGTGAATACGCTGTGCGCCTGCTGTGAGGAAGGAGTATCCAGCAAGGGGCGTCGTGACCTTTCGAAGGAAGCGACTAAGCTTTGCGTCCAAAACTGATACGGCGGCTCCGGTGTCCTCGAGGGCAGATGTGCGCACAATGTCGACTAACACGTTTATCACACTGGTCGGGCTACGTTGAGGACTTTCGCGTTTCGACGGCGTTGCAGCCCTTGCCTCATGGACTGCGACGGTTAGTTTTCCTCATTCCGAGCTGCGGGATGAGGCCGCATCGGTGATGGGGAGCGCCGGCGTGGAGAAGGTGAGCGGCGGATGTTGGCACGCACGCAGCCCGAGGTTCGTCGTCGTAACATGGGCGCGGAGAACCCGCCATCGACTTGGCGCATATGGTGTAGCTCTAGGCGGCTGCACGCCACCACAGTGGCGTGCGACGTGGCCTGCGTAGCCACACGCTAAACATATCGGCCGATTGTCTGCTGTACGCCACCGAGTCACTGTGGCAGGTCCCATACATGTTGGAGGACACGTTGACCGGGGCGGCTGGTGAACTGATTGCATGGCAAGCTGTTGTCGGGGCATAGCGAGGACTTCAGCGTACGTGAGAGGTCCCCATTGAGGCAGTTGTTGGGGCTGGGTGACGACTTCCGCGTAGATGAGTGACGCAGCCATCGGGGTCTGTTGGGGCTTGGCCATGACTTCGGCGTAGCTATTAGGCGCAACCGCCGGAACGTGCTGGTGGTGCTCAGGCAAAACCTCGTTGAGTTCTTGGGCTATATCGCGGCGAAGCGAAGGCGTCAAACTCGGCGTCGGCGCGTGCACCGGCTGTGCAAAATCCATCAGTGAGAGTTGCCGGGCAACTTCCTGGTGAACGAACGCCTTCATTTCTGCGGGCAACGCTGCCTGGTCTGACATGGTGCCAAACCAGCGAGGTTTTCGCCACGCAGTAGAGATCGACGGGTTAGTGACCGCTCGCTGCGGAGTTCTTCATAGCTCTGGCACAGTGTGATAATTTCGGCCACAGAGCGAGGATTTTTGGCCAGCAACATTTAAAGGCGTCGTCCTCTATGCTCTTCAGGATGTTGCGGATTCGATCAGACTCTGCCATGGTCGAATCTCCTTTTCGGCATAGGTCCAGGCTATCTTCAACAGGACTGGTGAATGTTTAACCTGTCTGTCGAGCTCGTTCTCGCAAACGCTGCTCGGCACGCATCTTGCGGACAGCAGGGAGACCAAATACATCGGCAAGGGAAGTCTTAAATTCGGACCATGTCTCGAACTCTGCTTCATGTTTATTATACCACAGGCTGGCCACATCAGCGAGGTAGAACAGAACATCGCTCAGTTTGGCCGCTTAGTCCCACTTGTTATGGTCCACGTCAGTGTCGCACTTGTTATGGTCCACCCTGTCGTACGCCGTGATCCATTCGTCCACGTCAGTGTCGTCCGCTCCATTGTAAATAGGAGGGTCATGATGATGGGGCACCCCGGGACACGCAGTGGGTGCGGGAGGAGGCGTTTGCTGGGAGGCGTCTTGGGGCATGGTACGAGGTAGGGTACAGGACCGGAGTTCCAGAACGATTGTGTGAGGAGACCCAGCACCTCCACCAAGTTGTTTATTTCGCAGAGCTCGGGGCAGCGCCACGCCAACGGTCAGGGCAGTCACAACTAAGCACGAGAGCCGTTGCCGAGCAACAGCGCTCGACCCACTAGCGTTGTGATCCACTAGCGCTGATCCCACTAGCGTCTCTCTTCTTCGCTACAATATATATATATACAGTGAACTCTCGTTATAACGAACTCGGTTTAGCCGAATTCTCGCATATAACGGACAACATGGGATTGGTAGGTTTTCCATAGACTCAATCCGAAAAAAATCCTCTTAACGCGAGCCGCCTCAGACGTTCTCTTCGGTTCAGATGAACATTCGGAGTGACCGCCACCGCTACCAATCCTCACTTTTTGAGCAGTGGCTGCGGGATATTGATCGTTGTTCTCCAAGACAAAAAAGGCGCGTCTTGGTACTCGCATACAACTGCCCTGATCATGGTCACGTCGCCAGAATTGAAGCCATTCGCGCGGAGTTCTTGCCCGCGAACATAAGGGCCTCTTCAGGCTGCTGATTCTTTGATCCATTGGCTGGAGCTTCCCAGCCAATGGATCAAGGAGTGATCAGGAGCCTGAAGAGGCACTATCGTCAATCACTACTTCAGAGAATTTTGCATTGCATAGAGAGCAACAAACAATACACAGTGGATATCTTGGCTGCTCTGCACCTGTTGACAAATGCATGGAACCAAGTAACGCAAGCGGCGATCGCAAGCGGGGTACGGGGACCGGCCGCACTGAGCTGACGGCGAGCGAGCGGCATGAGTGTCATCAACAGGAATGTCAGAGGTAGGAGACATACGGCGAGGCCAGTAGCGGCAAGGATCGGCATATGGGCGAGGAGAGGGGGAAAGGTAGCTCCAATATGGGACCGTACCTCCTGGAGAGAGCTCCAGGAGGTCCGGTAGTGGCGAGCTACATGGCTAGTGCGGTGGCAACGGCAACAGATTGCCCCCCTTGTCGTCCGAAATTCTGCCCCCCAGTAGGGTTGCGAAATCTAGGAGGAGGATACAGGTCGCTGAGAGGTACCGCTGTCGGTGCCGGTCTGGTGTCTGGTCGAGAGACAAGAGCAGGCAGCAGGAAAACAGAGGTTGGCAACTGCCTCAATGAGGGAGATTTCTGGTGCTGATTATTCAGTAGTGTGGTCAAGTCAGCGTGAATGGAATGGGGCTGGACTTGCAGCCTCGAGCTCACGGTGAACGCTACGCGTCATGTTCTCGTCGAAGGAGGGTGAAGTGGAAGGGTCGACACAGGACGACGTCCTAGCTGTGCATGGGAGAACTGTGGAATGCGGCGGCGGCGTTTGGCCAGCTCGAAGAGGCAGGGTTCCTTCACAATGACGTCGATGTTGGAAACATTCTTGTAAATCAACAAGTTGCATGCGTCGTTCGCGATCCTTTTGAGGACGTGGCCTAGTGTGTTCACCTCGGCCAATTGCTCGTCGACTTTCCGAGATAGAGCGAGCATATCATATACGTCTTGTATGTAGAAGACACACCATTCAGTGGAAGACGGCACCCTGATAGCAAGCTTATTTCTTGCAGCCAGTGTGCGACTGGTCGGGTTCCAAAGGGCTCGTGGAGCTTCTCCTTGAAGGTACCCCAGCTAGGCAGCTCGTCCTGGTGTGTCCGGGACCATACACGCGGTGTTCCGCCCAAGTAGAATATCACATTGGCGAGCAACATGATAGGGTCACTGCGGTTGTTCTGGCTAGCACGCTCATGCATGCTGAGCCAGTCCTCAACGTCCACATTATTGTTCTTGTCCGGAGAATATACTAGGCTCGCGTGGATTGGTAACCATTACGTACCTTATTGTTGGAGTCGCAGATATAGATGCTGACGACGTGTTGTCACCGGGAGCCATGGTGGAAAGCAGGACGGTGAGGCACTGCGGAGCTCCGTGGCGAGGACGGGAAACGCCAATCTCCACCAAAATGTAACGCCACGAGGGAATAAAACTGAAGGCTATTTCCAATATATATTTAGAAAAACAACTGCAGCTCTTGTCAGTTCAGCTGACCGCTCTACACCGAGGAGCAGTTCGTCTCCTACGTCGAGGCGCCGGCGCACATCGTCCAAAGAAAACACGCAATATGCATGTAGCAATATCCTCGTGAGACGTCGTCAAATTGATATAAATAACACATGACTTTCTAAAGTTGCACGAAAGGGAAGAAAAAGTAGTAGTAATGGGCAGGAAATATAGTAGGTCAGGTGCACGCACGAAAAGCTTCGATTACCCACATTTTCTCGACAGGGGAATGGCTGTAGAGTTTTTCAAGATTAATTCTAAAGAATCTGCGCAGAATATTTACACCAGGTATCACGTCGAACGCATTCAAAAGTGAATGACGTGGTTTAAATAAATTCCTGCCGTCTGCTTTTGTGAAATTGAACACATGTTTGACCTTGACCACTATCTCTTCGCAGAAAAAAAAGCAAGTGTTGTACGATTGGAATAGCGCAAACACAAATATGCCCCCACATCCTCCCAATTTATCACACAGTGTTGCAGTTTCATATTTGTCTTTCGGCAAGGAAAAGTAGGTTTTTCCGACAGTAAACGTGAGGAGATGTTTACTTGCTCCTCGTACGAGGAGATCCTGCGCTCGCCACCTATCTGTGGCATATAAACAAAGCATTAGTTAAGTTTTTCTCTCAGGATTTCAGTCGGTAATAAAAACAACTTACAAAGCAACCATGTCTAACAGCTGTGCTCTGGTCTCAGGTGCTCTCAGGTTTGGGTCGCCAGGGTCGGGTATCAGGATATATACATAATCTGTATGAAAAAGTCGTATCGTGTCACAGGGCCGGTATTTTGTAGCGATGCCTTATGACTTATTCCATACTAGCGTTATCATCCACCGCTCACGCCCGGCTGATCACGTTGATAACGCGAGCGGACCCTCACTCTGACCACTGACAAAGCACGATAAGCGCGATAAGGCATTAGCACCAGAAAGGCATCGCTATAAAATACCTGACCAGCATGCTAAAGTGTCCCTCACCATGCTCCATAGGAAATTTTGATTATACACCTAAAGTTGTAAAATGTAAATGTACGAGAAGCGTGGCACACAGGTGCCTACGAACTCTGAGAATTCTCCCCTAGCTTGGCCGCACACTCAGTGGCACATAGTAATACAAGGGGCGAGTTGTTCATTGAAGAGTGGAACATACGCAGTAAAATAATGGTGCAGCTCACTTAATCGTTAGCGTGGAAGGCGTTCATGGAAAAGCGGTCCACACACAGTGCATTTGTGGCGCAGCCTGCTAATGCGTCGCGTTGCTGTTCTTGAAGAACCCTTATGACGTGTGCTTGTTTCTACTCAAGATCGGTGAAACTTAAATGATATTTTTCATCGGCAATCACCAACTGGCACATACCCACTGACCCAAGTTGGCATCAAAGACGTTAATTGGAGACCAGCACAGACCGAGTGGCACGTACCCAGTACTCCAAGTCGGAGTCAAATAATTTCTTCGAACAGCAGTAGTTGCCCAGTCCCGCAGCTACAGTGACGCTTGTCGGCGCCGAAGAGGTTCGTTGGAGAGTGGCACGTATGTTCCCATTGCCGCATACTCAGTGACCCAAGCCGATCCGATGGTAGGTTTCGAACCTTGTCACATTAGCACAGCTGCCTGATGTCCTACCCATTCTATCGCTGACTATCCAGTGACAGAGGTAGGCGGGAAAACGGTCAGGTACATATATATTCATCGAAATATATATATTCACCTACTAGATATGCCGAACCCTCATGTAAAACCTCAAGTGGAGTAGTTGAGGTGTCACGAAAATAACATAAATAAAAAATATATATTTTGAGGTTGTAGGTAACTATGAAGAACAAAGTAGCGCAAAGTGAATCACGAAACTAGCTCTTTATTGGGTTACTCTGTCCCCACCATAATAGTCAACAGTCGAGGCACAACGATAGCGGCGAACACCGTCGCCAATCGTCAAAATCTGATCTGTGAGTCAAGTGCATCGGCTTTTATGCTTGACTGGTCGAACGTTTCAGGGTAATTGCTGGTGCCCGCGTGGGTTCCAGAAACTACTACACAATTCGTATCGTGCATGCAATCTGATCGCACAAGATTGGCTGAGTACACAACATATAGAATCAACGATAACATTCAAGTAAGTTCCAACCATGCAGGCGCGTCTTGCGCCGAGAGATAGCTTCAGGTTGTTAGCGGGTGAAATGCAGTCACCGAGAAAAGGATAAGTACATGTGTCAATATAAATAGATACATAGATAAATAGGCCCAGGAAAGCGCACGAAGTAGCGTAAGTATGGTAACGCTTTAAAATATGAAGGAAAACATTTCAACGAGACTTACGGAAAAAAATAAGAAAAATGAATACTCTCGTACTCCAACAGAGCATTTAAATGTATTCGGACACGTAACCAATAATTTGAAAAAGAAAAGCAATAAATCTAAAAGTGCAACAATGCCCTAACATGTATTTGAAGTTTGAATGCTCACCTGCGAGATCACGAATCAGTATACGGGACAGTGAACTGAAGTGTATTATTGAGATCAAGGGCGTCGCACAGCAAGATGAGAATTATGAGAGAGTGTGTAAGGCAAAATGTTTCTGAGTGACTCGCTCACGGGAGATGATATTGAAGTGTTAAAAATGTGGGGGCTCGCAACAACGCAGCATCCCCCATATAGTTGTCCACTACAACTAAAATCCACGCTCAGCGCAACCTGCTGTAAGAAGGCGGGAAAAATGCCCGTATCACTGTCTCATATGTGACGCTGATTTCTTGCATACATCTATGTCAATGAGCACTTGTATCAGACTCTCCAAAAGCAGTACAAAAAAATCGCCCAAATGGTCCCTCCTATGAATGAAATACGGGAAATTTTACGCGAGATGATGAAGCGTCGCTCGTGATTTGCGTGCGAAATGGGCAATAAATAATACCATTTGTGAACGTTTCCTGTGATAGCGATACTTACAGAAGACGTTAACCGCATTCTGGCGTTCCTGAAAATGAAAGGCTCAACATGCTGTGATATGAACGTCAGAATCAGCCAGGAACAAAGGTGATAAACTCGACGTTGATTTCAAAAGTTTCACTTTTCAATTTATGTCGCCGCTGCAAACTGGGACGTGATTTGAATAGCTTAGCGACGTCACAGAATGAACAAATTAGAAGACGGTACTTCTTAACGGAGAATATAAACATGTTGTGAAATCTAAATAATGTAAAAAGATATCGACTATACGAAATATTAGCCCGCGAGCTATCATTCGTATATACTGGGGCGTAACCTAGTATTTGCTGTAGTATGTCATCGGCATGTCGAAACACAGATTTGCTGTTCATTTTTTTTCAGTATCTTGAGAACCTAATTATTTACACCAATCAAAATCAAGTTATACTATTTTGGAGGTGAGTATGTTATACAGTTAAACCTCGATATAACAAAGTCGGTAAAATCGGCAATTTGCCTCGTCACAACTAAATTTTGTTGTATCGAAATTCGACCTTTTATGCAAAGAAGTGCCGTAGCCGATCCATTTTTCTTCTATAGAAAGGGGCCGCAATATATTCCGAATTATCGGGAAATCGAAAAAAAAGAAATGTCAATGAGAAAAAAATTCATTTTGTTGAGTTTGGGAGTCGGCGACGAATGATACGGTTTCATGCCACGTCGACGATATCTTCACAACTGCGGTACGAAGTAAGCGAAGCTAGCCGCGCTTTCGCGTTTACCGCGCCCCGCGGCTGATAGCGTCGCCCGCAGTGAGACGACGCTATCATGAAAAGCACCGGCAGTGGGCAGTGAATGCTTCGTCTGCCTCTCGCTTCTACGGGTATCCGAAACTCGAGATCACGCAACCTCCAATACTTAACGCGCGAGAAGAGAGTTTACATGACGCCATGCCGTCTCGTCACGCCCACTCTTTGCACGCACGGCAGATTACCTCTAAAGCAGGGTGCGCGGCTGCGTATGCGCTCAGCCGCGCTTACAGCCATGCGCAACCACGGGCGAGACGGGCGACAGAAATCGAGGCGCGCGCCAACTTACGCCCCCCCCCCCTCTCTTTCCCTTTGCTAGCGCGGGAATGCGACATTCGTGCAGCCATCTTTCTTGTATCACCCTCCCACGCTTCCACTCGCACCAAATGCACACAGTGTGCGAGGCGTGATATCATCTTGTCATACTTGAACTTTATAAGGAACATGACGCTGCTGCACTTCGGCGGTCGCTCTTGTCGAGCGGCGCGCGATTCGGGAGGTGCGTTCGCAAGCAGGCGCTTGTAATTCAATCATTTGACCATCTGCATCCCCGGAAGTTTCCATTTGTTATCTCGGTATTCCTTTGCGGTGGCAGTGAAATTTCGCTGTGTTGAAATCGCGTATAAACACGCTTCGTTATACCGAGGTTATAAATACATGATGTTCCATAGAAAAGAGGTTATGAAACGTGAAATACTTCGTTACGATAAAGTTTGTTATATAGACGAAAGTTATACTTTATAAAGAACGTTATATCGTTCGCTATAACTGTAGTCATTTTAAATGCCTCGCAACTTTAGTATCTTTTCAAAAAAAGAAGCTTTGGACATGCATGAATTTATTAAAATGCTTTCAACTCGCACACGCCTTACCTCATCAACCAATACATTATAAATTGATCTCCTTATAGAAAATACAGATGCAGATCGTGTTACCTCTGGAGTTGTGGCTTCACACACCAGTGATCACATGCGATATTCATGTTCATCAAGGCACACATTAGTGGAATTTGGCAGGAGCTTTGAATATGTTTACGCAAAAAATTGTTTTAACATAAAATGTAATGTTTATTCATTGAGACTACAGTACTCCCTCCAAACGTTAGTTTCTCAAACATTGCTGAATACCGCAGAACAATTTTGCGACGTTATGATTAGTTGCAGCTCAACGAATAATGATCGCAGAAGCATGATTTCTTTGAGTTTCAATCATAGTCAAAACGTTTACAAATTACTGAAACAAGATGCGGAATTGGTTGCTCCATGGCGCTCGCTAATGTTACGAAGGAGGCTTCTTTTTTTTAATTTTCTTGGTTGTCATTTTGTTTCTGCTCTCAAATTGTCCAACAAATTGAATTTATTAGATATTCGCTTTCAAGAATGTTTAAGTGAGACATATAAATTATGATAGCGCGGAAAGACTCATTTTTTATATATATGTGCAAATGAGTAAACCCCATTTCCCACTTTGTCATGGCTAAGAAGTTATGGCACAGAGACAAAAGAGTTCGCTAAAAAATAGGCTCGGTTACGATGTTTCGAATGATATTGCTTCTTTTTATAAACCTATGATGAATAAAACAAATACAAGAGGCCTCACAGCGACAGCGCACTTATCCAAGCACACCCAGTTTATGGAGCGGGAAGCTCACTCAGAGAACAAAACCTCATGTGCAGAAATGGTAGTAGCCTGGCCGTATGTCAAAGTACCGATATCTTGGTGGCATTGCTTAGAAGTATCATTCAAATAGTTTGTTAAGCGTTATTCTTTCTCTATGGATTACAGACAAGCGTAGGCTGTCTGGTTTCCCCTAACTCACATTGAATACCTAATCGTCATTGTTGTGTTGCGTATATTTTTCAGAGTAAATTCAACACCACCTTCAAACGTAAATTATGCAGGTTCAAGGTGCGAACGCACATTTACAAACAATGATTGCAAGATTATTCATTCTTGAAAAGTAAGGCAAAGTGAAGATTTAGTAAGATAAAACGGCAAATACAAAGAAGGGCGAGTCGGAAGTTATCGCAAGTAAACAAAGATTATCAAATTTTATTTTGAACAGAGCCACATCACCTTACTTGCTTTAGTTCTTTACGTAGAGCAATCTATAGTTTGGATATGATGATCGAGTTCTTGACTCCTCTGTCATCTTTGGACAACAGTCGGGCCAGGTTTTATCTTTTATATTTGTTGTGTAGTTTTCAATATGCGGACATCTGTATTCAGACATAGAAAGTAATTTTAACGTTACTTGCAGGCAAAGCAATATATTATCATAAAATGTGTAGGTGTACATGCGTAGGGTTCGGTAATGCAGATAAATTAAACTCTAGCCGAAATATATACTGCGATCGACTGGCACTTCTCGCTTAGCCTAAAAGCGTGAGTACCCGCGCAGAAATAAATTCAAAATGTGCGTACACCCTTAGTGCCAAGTGTGATCGCCTGGTTTCTTTTCCTGCATCTGTGCGCCTCACAACGTCATTTTCATGCTGCTGGCGCTCAACTCATGTGTTTCGCATAAACTGAGCGGCATACTTGTAGCTCGAGGGAAGAAATATTTTTGATATGAGCTTTTTTTTATTTTCGCGCAAGGGCCGGATATGGACAACGGATGTCATAAAACTGGTGGTGAGTTGTCAATGGAAAAATTAATGGCGAATGGTACATGCGCCATGGCGTTAGAAGGCCTAAAAATAAACCGCTGTAAAGTGCGCCACATATAAAAGTAACAAAAATAATGAGAATGTCTCGTCAGGTTTGTCATGACCAGATATCATGAACCATTCAAGGAATCTCTGTGAAGGTGGATGATCAGCGAAGGTGTTGAGCACAAGACACAGAGGTGACATAAAATTTGGAACAAAGGTACGATTACATTTATTGTCTTGATCGGTGGTCATCGTGACGAAAGGTACGCACACACATTCTCGTTTCACCTCTGTTATTATTATATTACTTCCATAATATTCGCGTATAGTCCGGACTCCCGAGGAGCAACGCGCCTACGAAGAGCGACGGCAGGAACAGAGACGAGAATGCAATCGTCGCCGGCGGGCGGAAAACACCCCCGATGAAGTTCTTGCACAAAACGCCAAGCGCATGCGGGACTTCGCTCTTCGTAGGCGCGTTGTTCATTGGGAGTTCATACTTTTCGCAGCCTCCCCATTACGACGTCAAAAGAGAAGTGAAATTCAGAATGGAGAACGTCAACTTGTCTTTCTGGCTTTTTATATACATTCGCGTGGATAACGGGTCCGCCGCACCGAGGCGCCGGAGGAACGTAGACACTAAAGTCCCTATATAAGAAAAGTACCGCCATCTACTCTTTCCTCCGCCGCCTCCTCTCCTAAAGCGCTTGCTTTTGTAGCGTTAGCTACACTGGCCTAGCCAAGCGCGTTTCGCGCGGCACATCAAGAGCCGAGCTGCGCATGCGCAAGGATTAGTGATGTCACACGGCTTGCGCACCGGAGCCACCGGAGCCGGCACCTCTCGCGCACTCCGCCGCCGCCGGTCTGCGCATTCCAGAGGAGTGACGTCATAGCCGTGGTAGACGCACTGGCGCCGGCGCGCGCTCGCTGTGCAGTCGCCGTCTGACACTGCGCTGGAGCCGCTGCGCTTCTGACTGGCGTTTGCCAGTGTGGTATAGCCATGGAGAAGGAGAGCGCAAATGCTGCTCAACAGCGCAGAAGAACGGTGAAGCTTGACTCATCGGATCCCGAAGTAGTTGCCTGGCAATTAGCGGTTGAGCGTAGGAGACAACCAGGAAAGCTAAGAATAATCAGCTGAACCTTTGCTAACGCTACGTATTATATCCTGGCATAGCCGAGCTAAGCCACTGCAACTTTTTTTTTATCCAGCGGCCGTGGCTTTTTCGTCCGCTGCGTTTGTTCGCTCAGTAACGAGGACGACGACGACGCTCGCCGCAAGAACGGGCCCATTCACATTATATTGCACATTGGTACCATGAAAATTTTAACGGATAATGCATTATTGAGCTCACGTCAGACTGGATTTATACTTGGATGCTCGATATGGTGCGCATGTACATGTCGATTTAGAGGGACGCATTTAGCTTGTACGACACAGGCGGCAGTATGCAGCATTAGTGACCTTTGATTTAGCTAAAGCCTGCGATAGCGTAGAACATGTCACACTCCTTAACGTTTTAAATAGCATGAGTTTTCTTCGATATATTTTAAATTGGATATATGAATTTTTAAAGCATGGGAAATTTACTGTTCCCAGCGTGGTTTCTTGATTCAAAAGTAGAGCCAATCAAGAGGAGTTCCCCAACGGATTTGTCTTTTCTCCTATTTTGTTTAATGTTTTATAAAGTTCCATTCCATTGTGCGATACCGTACAAGTATATGTCTATGCAGACGGCATAGCATTCTTTGCGTCAGCGAGTGATATTCACTCATTACGAATAACACTGCAGTCATACTTGGGAACGCTTGGGAACAAAGATATTCCAACATCGCTTAGTGTTAACAAAAGCTCTTTGATTGTGTTTTCATTGAATGTATCGGTTAATATCTCTCTCCAGTACAGTCATGAATTAATTCCGCAAGTTGACTTAATCAAATATCTAGGTGTAATACACCACACAAAACTGAGCTGGCGAATTAACTTTGATCATGTAAATTTAGGGCAACACGCGCTGTTGGCATCATAAGCAATCTTGGCCAGCATCGCTTTAGGCTACGCAGGGACACTATAAAATTTATGTTTTGTTACATGTTCGTTAAACCAACACTGGAACTTGGGTGCGTGCTATTCTCTGGTGGCCCAGTATACAAGAGTAACCCACTGGTTCTTCTACAGCGGGGGGCTCTCTTTTCGGAATTGTCTTGGTTTACCAAAATTTGTTGCTAACAATACCTTACATCAAGAAGCACGACTGCCTACTCTTCACTGCAGATTCCCCATTCTCACAGTAAAAAGGTACTTAAACATTTATGAATCTTCTTTGGGACGATCAAAATTTGTATTTCTCAGCGAAATGGGGGCACTTTTCGATGACTATTTCGAAAACTGGAGGTCTATGTAGGCGGGACGCCTACATATACCTCAGGTTTTATTTCCACAAGCTGACCTCGATCCGTTAAACGGTAATATACGCGAGATCATTTGCCCAGACAAGCCCTTGCCTAATATAAAGACTTAATTCGGTGCTATATTTCCATCGAATGCCAAACTCCTGCCCACTACATACTTAAATGGCATGCTACAAGGTCATTTAACGCAGTTGGGATTACATCATGTGATCGCGACTGATGCGTCAATGAATGAAGCAAAAGCGGGTGTGAGTATATTATCGGAGTCACTATCTTGGACCTATGCTTTACGCCGTCTGGATTTCACACCCATATTTCTGGCTGAACTATCAGCTGTTATCTTAGCACTTCGAAAACTTACTTATTCAGCAGTGGTTATAGCGAATTATTCACAGTCAGTATGTACATTACTCATTTCATCTTCACACACTACATTACCCATACATTTAAACCATTAACCCCTCCAAACTTAAGTCTGGCATGATTGGTATGGGTTCCAGGGCATCGTGGTATATTCTTAAATGATATGGCTGAAACACTTGCGTGGAGATGTCTTCATGGACCAGTTTTGTCCGCTATGCCTTTTTCGGCTTATGTCACTGCGGCTAGGTTTAGAAAATGTTCTCTTTTCCAAGATTCTACAAAAATTGAAAATCTAAACTTCGGATTTTAATCATTTCTCCTTTTCGTTGGACAATATATGGTGTCCCACAGGCGAATTAGAAATCTCCATAACAAAATTACGCTGCCGCATCCCACCATAAAATTTTTACCTATACAGGTCCGGTCTGGCACCGTGCCCTCTGTGTCCTACCTGGCTGGGTCCACAAAACATTGACCACATTTTACTAGCATGACGTCGATTTAGAAATCAGAGGAATAAATTAGAATTTCATTCCGAAAATAGGGTATTTCTTTAACTACTCAAATTATTCTCTCCTTCGAGACTTCTTCATTGGGCTTTAGCCACAGGAACACAGTCGTGGCCATTTGGGACTATCTCTGTCACACACGAAGGCTACCACATTTATTCACGAAATCAATGGCTGGATAGGTGATTAACTCGCAGATTGTGTGCTAGAAATTATCCTAATATCACCAAAAGTTGCTCTTTATATATAATTACAATTACTTTTATTTCCATACCTGTCACGCAAATTAATTTCCTAATTATCATGAGTGAAACAACTTTATTTCGACCAGCGGATTGAGGCCTCGGCATCATAAACGTTATACTTTACCCCGATTTCCTTTTTTTGCGATAGCAATTATATGGACACTCAAACGCAGATTTCTGCCGTCGCCGTCGCCGTCTACGTGAGGTTCCGTATGACGTCAATGGAGATGAAATCGTCGCGCCGAACGCTGTATGTGCGAGTGAAAGGGCGCGAGGGGCGCGCGCTTTCACGGGGAGTGAACGCACGGCGGAGAACAAACGCGCGTTCTGCGCCGTGCTCCCTTAAGGGCTGCAGAAGTAGGCGTCTCTTTCCTCCTTTACAATCACCATATATGTAGAGCAAACGCGCCTTCTTCCGACGCGCGAGAGGCCGTGGGGGAGGAGGGGGGAGTGGGAGGGAAGGGAGGCGACGTTTAGCTGTGGCACCAAGTGCCTATTTATATCAGAGGCTCCGGCAACAGTCACGAACGCCGCACGCATTTTGAGCGAACGCGGGCAAAACGCCGACGGCGTCGACAACCGTTCTGCGTGTTGCCGGTGCTGCTGCATGTCCAAATTTATACAGCTGATAAAGCTAATATCATTACTCCGTATAGCTCTCTACAAATTTGCTATCGCAATTGATGCTTCGCCTTTCAGGTGAAACTGCGACAACCTTTTTATTTAGGTTTTTCTCTGTCCCTGTCACATGTAAGTGCCGCGAGGTGCCGCTTGAAGATCGGAGTGGCCCCCAAGCTCCGGGAAGAAGTGAACGGGTGCACGGGCACGGCGGCACTAGGCGCGATCTCGGGGTGTTCGAACCAGGCGGCCAGCAGTTCTGAGATCCTGGGGTGAACGAGGTGAGGAGGTTCCTGCCAGGCGAGACGTCCTTGGCAAAGTGCGGAGGATCGCGGAGCCCGGCGTGGACGAGGGCGTCCAAGGAACCAGGGCTCCTGCTGCCAGTGCTCGACACGCTGGCTGACCCAGGGCCGCC
>NC_051158.1:60504872-60560964 GCF_013339745.2 Dermacentor silvarum | reverse complement strand
GTGCCTGTGGCGGTCTTGTATAATCGCGATGTCTGTTGGTCTAGGTGCAAAGCAGTCGTCTTTCGGAGCCCGGTATCAGAAAGTTCAAAAAAAAAAAGCGCCGTCCCTAAGCATCGCTGTTGACGCCGTCCCTCGGTCGGTCGCCACGATGGATGGGGCGCAAAGGCGTAGTGCTGTTTGACGCTTCAAGAACTGCGCTACATCGAACGCCGTTGGTCGTGCAATAGTGTCGGTCTCAGCCCAACAATTCTTATTTTGTTCGCAAACAACAGGACAGGTTCGAGGATGTCAATGCCGCCATCGAGTCGAATGAATTGTGTGGCCGTTTGATATATTGAATCATCCGGCGATATTAGGTAACGGTGACTTTCGAGGCTGATACTTCGGATGATGCCCGAGGTGTTTGTGGCAACATGTATATAGCACGCGCGGCGTGCAGGGTACTACGGCTGATAACGAAGATCAGCAGCGGACGTCATTTTGGTCCTGCAGTGTTGTCGAAGACAGGGCGCGAGTCAACAGCGCCTGCGTCCCCTATTTCTCCTGGTGCACCCAGGAGGTCCCATTGGTACCCGCAGGTACCAAAGTCGACGGCTGAATGGTGATGTCTTACTGGGTTCGTTGCCACAAGCACTGTGATTCTACGCTCATTCTGAGCAACGTAATTTTGATCCTAGAGCAGTTAAAAATTTTGTTTTCTTTGTCCGTCCATTCGTCCTTTCATCGATATTGACGAGGACAGAAACGGTCGTCTACGTAGTCATCGTCATTACTGTTTCGTCATGCCTCCTACGTGTGCTCAGCTCCATTCTCACAAAATAGTGAAGATGAAGATAACAACCAGCGCGATTGCATTGCCTACGCTGGAGGCAGTCATACTGCAGTAGTCTCTTATACATGGTGTTTTTTAGAATATAAAGGCTTTTGACATTTCCATTGGTAGGTGGGACATTCCTAGTCCTTCGGTTTGATTACTCTTTAAAAAATTATGGGGTTTCACGTGCCACAACCTTGATCCGATTCTAAGACACGCCGTAGTGAGAGACTCCGGATCAATGACCAGCTGCGGTTCATTCCTGTGCACCTAAATCTAAGTTAACGGCTGTTTTTGCATTTCGCCCCCATTGAAATGCGGTCGACGTGGCCGGGATTTGATCACGAGACCTTGCGCTCAGCAGTGCAGCACCAAAACCAATAAGAAACCGCGGTGGTTCATTGATTTCTCTTAGAGGCGGACATTATTTGCGTGACAAATTGAAAGGTCTGTTTTTATATTGAAATACATTTCACTGATTAGGTTTCCAATTTCAGCACAACAAATTTTGTATTAACTTGTAGCCTGAGTTCGAAAGGCACATCTACTTGGAACGAATTTTCAAGATGACACAAGTGTTGTGATATTCGTTTCCAAAATGTGGGACAAAATATGTTGGAGTTCCAGTTACTTCTGTGCTTCAGATATATTTAAAAACTAAGTAAAGCAGTAACGCATTGTTACGGCAAGTTTGATGGCGCATATTTGGAACCTCGTGTCAACCTGAGAATTCTTTTCAACTAGACACTCCTTGCAAACTCAATGCCTACTATTCGTAAATTACAATACATGCCGTAAAGTAATTAGTCATAATTATGTCAGTAAAATTTTGGCAATTAGTGAAATATGCATTTTCATTTCGTGTGCAAGTATTGTCCTATCAATGAATAAAACTGTGCTATTGGCCAATACAAATTTTTAATATGTTCTAGGCCCCTATAAGGTAAAATAAATCCAAACTGCCAATAAATCCAATCCAAATCCAATTTCTGCAATAAGCCTCCACGATTGGTCAAAACATTCTCGGGCCACTCCCAACTTTGCCTGTCTGTTACGCGACATCACGAAAACCGCGATAGCTCCCCATCTGATATAACGTGTATACACTGATTATGCATGATTAAACCAAACAAAAGAAAAATAATCATTCCTGATTCGACGCCTTTTCACCATTAGCCCTCTGCTATTGGTCCAATGTTTTCTGGCTACGCCCACTTCGCTTGTCTGTCACGCGTCCTCACAAAACTGCGAAAACTCACCACGTCAGAGTGACGTGTACGCGAAAAAAATCCATAATATGCCGAACAAAACTGATATTTTTTCTGAATAGCCACAGACAGGCCGGTTTCGAAAGGAATAGAAGATGGCTGCCCGCCGATCGCTCAGGCCCTCGTTACTCGCACCTGCCGGTGAGCATGTATTTATTTGCGCATGATAAACCTTTTTGCGTGGCAGTAAAACGTTATCGAGCCCTTTCGGCATGCATACGACATCGCTCTGCCAACTCTTAGTTGCTGAGGATCCGTTTTAGCGGAATTCTTATCCTTCCGTTGCACGCCGCCGCGATTTTCGACCAGCCACCGCAAGCTATAGTAAGGCGAAGCGGACCAATCAGAGAAGCCGGCACCACCCTCTTCATGCGGTTATCTATTTTCACTGTGCTGGCTCGGCCCCATCGAAACCCTCTCCACTAGATCGTGCTCCCCGCTCCTTGTCAGCCAATTAGATAAGGAAAACCGCTGAGTGTAGACAATGTTATTGGTTTTGAAAGCAAACAAAGGTGACCTCCTATAAACGAGGAGTTTGTTTGATTGGGTTGTTCAGACCAAGGTAGATATACCTGGTAGCGAAGCTTCCATAGAAGCCCATACGTTCAAAACATGGTTGCTTACCGGCGGTTCATGGGGCTTAGCGCCATCTGTGTGAGGAGGGAACACTTCCGGCGGAAGAAAAAATAATTTGACGTCATATCCGTCAAAAACAGAAGTGACGACATTTTGTTCTCATTGGCGCGAAATTTGTTTTCGGAGGCCTGCCATTAGAGCTGTATATTCAAATGCCCCGCCATTCGACTTCATGGGCGTTCCGAGTTTTCAGCGCGAAAAGCGATGCCGGAAAAGATCAGTCGTACGGGTGTCGAAATCGCATCGCTGCACAGAACATACTTTCTTAGGAGGCCGACGAACACTTTGGGCGTAGATTGCGTTGAGTGCTCGTCCTTTCGTCGGACGCCAAGCCCGTCGGCCAGCGCTGTTGCGCGAAAACAACTAAGTAAACAAGTATCTGACGGTCGCTACTATTACTTTTGACTGCACAGGTTAAGAAACAATAAAACTACCCGCGTCACCTAATTCAGGCAAACGTCGACATGCAACACAACACATGTGAGGGGGGCGTATTGTAACAGGTGAACTTTAAGAGCGCGCCTTTCCACGCACTCCAAGAGTTGCATGGCATTGCAAGTGATAGCGGCGTCAACACCCGCCGCTATCGATGGGCGTTCTCACGGTGGGCGCTGAAAAAAGGTATATATTGATAATGATCTAGTAAAATACAGTATCTTTTCTCGCCATGTATGTATAAAATGAATTAGGAATTTTATTTTCGTTGAATGAATCTAACTGCGTCTCGCTTTAATTTAAAAACGCTTTTTTTCTTTACCAGTGTTTATTCCCCCCAAACATAGTCGCGCTTCAATCGCTGCTCCCATAACCACCCTTGCTGGTGTCGGTGACAATTGGTTCTGAACCGCTTTTCGCCCGAAGCTTCGCGACCTATGTGAATCGACCTTGGTTCAGACAACGCGGCAGTTCACCGTCCGATGCTTGCGTCGGTGGTTACGTAAATTTGACGTCTGGAGTTTCGAATCAAAAAAGTTTGCAAACATTTTACGTTATAGCGCCCCTAGTCTGAAAAACATCTGGTAGCAGGTTATTTTCACCAACAATATAACACCACTGAAAGCATCTCAAGAATTAAATTGTGGGCATGCTTAAACTGGCTCAGGATGTTATGAGGGACACCATAGAGGAGGAGCCTGTATCGTTTTGTAGATTTTCTTAAACGTGTGCTCATATCTAAATAAACAACCAATTTTGCATTTAATCCCCGTCGAAGTGCGGCCGCCGCTGCTCAGAAACGAATACCTGTCCTCGCGCTAAGCAGCATAACGCCATGGCCACTCGGCCACCTTGTCTGGCGAACATGGCTCTGTTCTATTATTGCGATAGCAATTATATGGACACTCAAAGAGGATTTCTGCCGTCGGCGTCGTCGCCGTGAGGTTCCGTATCACGTCAATGGCGATGAAATCGTCGCCGCGCGCCGGATCCTGTATGTGCGAGTGAAAGGGCTCGAGGGACGCGCGCTTTCAATGGAAGCGCACGCACGGCGGAGAACAAACGCGCGTTCTGCGCCGTGCTCCCTCAAGGGCTGCAGAATTAAGCGTCTCTTTTATTGCGATAGCAATTATATGGACACTCCAAAGCAGATTTCTGCCGTCGGCGTCGCCGTCGCCGTTGCCGTCGCCGTCGCCGTCGCCGTGAGGTTCCGTATGACGTCAATGGAGATGAAATCGTCGCCGCGCGCCGCCGAACGCTGTATGTGCGAGTGAAAGGGCACGAGGGACGCGCGCTTTCACGGGGAGTGAACGCACGGCGGAGAACAAACGCGCGTTCTGTGCCGTGCTCCCTTAAGGGCTGCAGAAGTAGGCGTCTCTTTCCTCCTTTACAATCACCATATATGTAGAGCAAACGCGCCTTCTTCTGACGCACGAAAGGCCGTGGGGGGGGGGGGGGGGGGAGGGAAGGGAGGCGACGTTTAGCTGCGGCACCAAGTGCCTATTTATATCAGAGGCTCCGGCAACAGTCAACAACGCCGCACGCATTTTGTGCGAACGCGGGCAAAACGCCGACGGCGTCGACAACAGTGCTGTGTGTTGCCGGTGCTGCTGCATGTCCAAGTTTGTACAGCGGGTAAAACTACTATCCTTACTCCGTATAGCTCTCTACTAAGTTGCTATCGCAATTGATGCTTCGCCTTTCGGGTGAAACTGCGACAACTTTTCTTCCTTCACAATCACCATATATATAGAGAGCAAACGCGACTTCTTCCATCGCGCGAAAAGCCGTGGGGAGACAGGAGGGAGGTAAGGGGGGGGGGGGGGGGCGACGTTTAGCTGCGGCACCAAATGCGTATTATTGCGATAGCAATTATATGGACACTCCAAAGCAGATTTCTGCCGTCGGCGTCGCCGTCGCCGTCGCCGTGAGGTTCCGTATGACGTCAATGGAGATGAAATAGTCGCCGCGCGCCGCCGAACGCTGTATGTGCGAGTGAAAGGGCGCGAGGGACGCGCGCTTTCACGGGGAGTGAACGAACGGCAGAGAACAAACGCGCGTTCTGTGCCGTGCTCCCTTAAGGGCTGCAGAAGTAGGCGTCTCTTTCCTCCTTTACAATCACCATATATGTAGAGCAAACGCGCCTTCTTCTGACGCACGAAAGGCCGTAGGGTGCCTATTTATATCAGAGGCTCCGGCAACAGTCACCAACGCCGCACGCATTTTGTGCGAACGCGGGAAAAACGCCGACGGCGTCGACAACAGTTCTGCGTGTTGCCGGTGCTGCTGCATGTCCAAATTTATACAGCTGATAAAGCTACTATCATTACTCCGTATAGCTCTCTACAAATTTTCTATCGCAATTGCTGCTTCGCCTTTCAGGTGAAACTGCGACAATTTTTTTATATAAAAACTTTGCGAGGTGAGAAGGCGGTAAAGTCTTCCGAGGCTGCTCGACGTGTTTCCCGTTCTGTTTTTCATTGCGATAGCAATTATATCGACACATGGTGAAATAGTGTGTGAAACTTTCTGAAACTGCCACTATAGTAAGCGCTGTATACATATCCCCTCAACCGCCTTGGACGTGCTGGCCAGCCGCACAGAACGAGGATTACCCATTAGTACGGGCGATTTCAACCAGGACCCGAAACGAGACCCTGCGTTCATTCAAGACCTGGAAGAACGATATCAACTTGAGGTGAATCAGTTTCAGCCCAGTACCACTACGCAGTGGAGAATTAGTTTGGACCTGGCTCTTCAGCGGAAATTTGATGAGTCTAACTACGCCATTGACGATGTCACCATAAAAGTCCATTATTTTACAGATTATAGAAGCGTATTCATTGGTGTGAAAAATACAGTTTTACCCGTTGGTTGACCACAACATTTCTCCTTTCTTAGTCTAGTGGGAAACCACTAAGTTTAATAACATGTCTAATTAAGAGCGAAGCCAAAGCGCAGCCGGGGGTCTGTAGCTGTCGCTACTCGATTAGGTTTAACCAGACCTAAACCACAGCCAATAGTCGCGTCATCTTCCAAAGAACTGCGACCCAATTTTTCTTACAGCGGAGCTGTTCAGGCCGGCCGTAAGTTGTGCCGCCAGCCGCCAAACATCGCTGAGCGTTGAGTCACCGGGGTTGCCTAACAACCACCTCGTGGAGCTGCGTGTGCTTCGCCTCCTCGCCGTATATATGGTGTTTATTATGAATAAGGAAGAGACGCTTAATTCTGCAGCCCATCAGGGAGCACGGCGCAGCGTAATGCCGTGCACATGTTGTCTTGACATGGGACGTTTAGGAGAGGTAAGGAGAGCATGCGCGCGGCGCGCGCAATGTCCTGGAGAGGGAGAGAGAAAATGAGAGCGCTACAGAGAGAGAAAGAAATTATAGCAGCACAAACGAGGCAACGCGCACAGCTGCTGCCGACGCCGCCCGCGTTTCCCGGTGTCCCCGCGTTCGCGCCGAACGCGCGCGGTGTCCGTGACTGCAGCAGGCACCTCTGGCGTCGGCTCGGCAGGTTTCGACCAGCCACGGCCCGGCAAGTGTGGAGGCGCAGCTTGGCCGTTACATCACCGGGGAGATAAAGCTCGGAGTCGCCTCGACGTTGACTGGGTGGCGAGTACATGTAGCCTTGACACGGGACGACCGAAAAAGATCCGGACACCCGAAGAAGAAGCCGCTCATCTTGAAGCGCGTCGCGCAGCCAAGCGAGAATCTGCGCGGCGGCGGCGAGCCGATTCAAACTGTCAGCGTTGTGTGCCCAGCAAAAACGGCGACGAAGACGTCGAAGTCAAAGATCCCTCGCCAGCTGGAGAACCCTTCTTTCGTGTGTGGCATTTCGTGTCTGGCTGCTGTTTTGGCTGCTTGCTCTTGCTTTAGCGCGTAACAACATTTGAGTCAGTGCAACAATTATTTACCAATATTTGTAAGCTCTCTTCAAATCCAAAATCTTTTAATTTTGTAAAAGTATTTGAAACGTCCACAAGAATACCCGTAATAGGCTATATGTAATGAAAAATATTTAAACTCCTAATTCTGCGCACACTATCTTCATAAAACAAGATTGCGAAGGCAATATTACTAAGTGCTTCTCTTACAAAAAATTATGCTTGTAAATAGTTTATTTTCCCACCATTTGAAACATAGATGAACACTAAAATTTTTCGGCAATTGCATAAGTTGTGTTTTAACACCAAATTTGTACACAAGTACTACTTTCGCGCTCTTCATAGAATCCGCAAACGTTCTGGTGCCCAAATAATCATGTGTATGGAATATATGTGTGAGGAGAGATACAATACTTCCTAAGCCAAACCTAATTGGCTGAATGCTTAGTCAAATCAAATGAAATCAGGGTTTCTTTCCCATATATTTTTACAGGCAATGTTTGCTGGTCACTCTAAGCAAATCGTGCTTTTTAGAAAACCAGGCTGCAGGTGGTACATCTTTCAATAGACATATGAAGCATTATACAAATAACGTTCAGAATTATACAACTTCAAAGAAAATATTCTAACACACAAAGAATAAATACTACGTTTTCCAGTCACATAAGAATAGAAATAAAAATCAATTATTACAATAAACAGTTCAATACCACTTCCTCACTTGTTTCATCATTTGATATTTTGAATTTATATATCATACAGTGTTTCATCAAGTTCAATAAAGATATCAGGGACATAATAATTTCTTGTTTTCTTTTTGTAGTTTGATCACACTCGTGGCTTAAAATTTCTTTCCGTTTTAGTAAGGCAATTAACCTCTCTTTTTTACCAGCTAGTACTTTAACATAATTTGAATAAGAACAGCATATAATAATAGTAATAAGCCCGCCAATGTCTCTCGCTTTACTCCTATTTACCTCAATGAACGCTGAACGATCTCAAAGTCACGTGTGTTTAAATAAAAAGCTCAGGGAGCGAATTTAGAAAGCTTTCCGTTCGCAAGTGCTCTATGCAATTGGCTAACTGCCTTCATTATAGATATGTCCAGTATCAGGATTGGCTATAATCTGCTCCTGCGAACAATTTTATCGTGAGATCGTGTTATGCGTACAGGCCCAGACATCCAATGACAGTAAAATAAACTAATGTAAAATGAAATCGTTATTGCCTGTAAGGCAGTAAAACTCGCAAATAAATATTCTCACTCACCACACATATATCTCATAGAATATAAATTTGCTCTCGAATAGTGTGCAAATATGACGAGCACATATAAGACACATCTGCTGATCATGTCGCAATTTGCGTCTTTGTATATGATTATCTGTGGAAAAAAAAGAGCAATTGTTCAGCTTCATAACTAAATAAATTCTGGGGTCTCACATGCTAAAACCACTATTTGATTATAAGGCACATCATAGTGAGGGACTCCGGATTAATTTTGACCACCTTGGAGCTTTTAACGTGCACCCGATCGCGGTACACGGGTGCTTCTTTCTCTCTCTCTCTCTCTCTCTCTTTCACCCCCATCGAAATGCAGCCGCCGCGGCCGGGATTCGATCCCGCGTCCTCGGGCACTCAGCTCCTTTCGTGAAAGGACGCACTACGCGCAACTTTATTATATATACTTGCCTCACACTGGGAAGAAAGGTAGATAGGGACAACAAAGCAAGGACGACGACACAAGGTCCCTGTCTACTTCGCTCTCCTTTTTTTCAATTACCACTTTACCAACTGGCCCAGTGGACTATTCCTTTTCTATACTTGCCTGTTTCTTCAACAAATGAATGCAATATACACCGTCATCTACGCTAACCTATGGAGAAAGTCAGGTGTATATTATTAAAAAGTCGCACTTTCGTCCGAAAGGCAAGGCATCGATTGCGATAGCAAATCATGCGTACCCACATCGAGGACGGATGAGGTATGATGATGTCTTTTTCAAGGAGCTCAATAACTTCAGAGCCTTGAAATACGCGTATTACTGCTCAATCGACTATCCCCTACTATGGGCCTTAGTGGACTGTACCGAAGTGATGGAGAGGGAATCAGCAAGTCATTGAAGTCATGCGAGGGTCCTCACAACAATGTCTCGTCATCATTGCGCCGGATGTTTCCTTTTAATGTTACCACATTTTTTTATCGCCTGTGGTATATAGCACAATTCTACTTATTCATCTGTGCCACTCGAAGGTGGGAACAATACTCGGATTAAAAATCAAAAGAAATTGTTGCCTAATTTCAAAATGTCACTAACAAACTCTTACCTAAATACTTTTCGCAAATATTGTAATAAAATATTTGAAGCCAGTAAGCTTACAAGGCACCAATATATTGAACAAATTTTGGCAGGCAATACCATTCTTGAGGTAAGGGCACTCACCTTTTGTCTTACTTTTTTCTAAGAAAATAGCTTTTTATCAACTGAAAGTCAAAAGCTTCTGAAACAACACTGCATTTCGCTGTAAGCGTTGGAAATGAATATTGCGAAACTCTTCTCATACTCAGAATTTATTTCCAGTGGAGATTACTTTCGAAATCATGATTCCAAAAGTTCCAGCTACAATTCAGCACGTGCAATATGTGCCGTTAAGTGATTAAGTTTAAACAAAAACTATCAGAAAATATTTCATTAGTGACTTATTCTGTTTGATTTCTGTGCAAATAATGTCCTCCGAGAATAATCTTGCTCAAGAAGCAGAATTGTGCTGCATGCCAGGGGTGATTTTTAAAAATTTTTTACGTTAAAATAGTCACAGGCCTGCGCGGCACATGCGGCACAGTCACAGCGTAAGCTGGAGGAGCGGCTCCATAGCAGCTCCATTTTAGGCACCACGCACTACAGGGTTTTCGCGGCGAAGTCTCTTCGCCTCATTTTGACGAGGACGATCTATCGACGTTGAGCAGCAAAACCGACATTCATAAGTTTGCATCATGGAAGAAGAAATATAACATTCAAGACGAGCAATTCTGGAAGCATTATTTTTCTCGTTTTTTTTTTTCTTAACCTGGCTGCTATAGTTGCTGTATCTCACCAGTTACGTACCTTTGGAGAAATAGGAGGGGGACCCTTTTGCTGTTGCAGCTGTAGGCAACGAAGAACTCTTTTGCATTGCCCGAAGACGGTGGCAGGACGCATAAATATATATTGCCTTTGCAATGAAATACCAAGGATTGACATTTTTATCGTTTGAAAACTACATGCTTGGTATTTCGCGGACTCGAAGGCATCGGATATTTTGTGTCATTTAAAAATTACCACTTGGCCTAATACGTTTTTTTTTTTCAAGTGGACATTGCATTAAATGCAATCGTCTAGAGAGAGAGAGAGAGAGAAAGGCTGATCGTGTTGAGGAAGAACCGCTATTTTCATCAACCCTTTAGAAAGCACACCTCGGCCCAATGGTCTACGCGAACGTGTACAGATGGATAAGATAATCTTTGCTTAGCAAAAGGTCACAGCATTCGCTGAAACAACGACAATGCAACGACCATGATGGCATCACGACCGGGAGCACGTACCTAGGAGCCTAAAGTATTGGACAACTTGAGCCTCAGGGTGCGGAGTAGAAGGCGTGACGACAACGTCATGGCGAGAGTGTGATCACTAACCTGGAATGCCGACGATTGAACGACCAGGAAGACATTACGACCAGGAGTAATGACATACCTAGTGACCCAAGCAACTAGACAACTTGGGGCGCTGTGTCGTCGTAAGAAGCTGGATAGATAGATAGATAGATAGATAGATAGATAGATAGATAGATAGATAGATAGATAGATAGATAGATAGATAGATACATAGATAGATAGATAGATAGATAGATAGATAGATAGATAGATAGATAGATAGATAGATAGATAGATAGATAGATAGACTGAAAAACTTGGGTCCACTACAATCTGGCACGTGCAAACCAGTCATTTAGTGTATCTTAGATATCTAGTAAGGGGATAGAAACAGGATAGATACAGCATACGGCATGCGGCGACGATTTCATCGCCGTTGGACTTCATACGGAACCTCACGGCGATGGCGACGACGACGACAGAAATCCGCGTGGAGTGTCCATATAATTGCTACGCAATAAAAAGATCACGGAATAATAAAAGCAGACCCATATTTAGCCGGATATTTTAACTGCCAGAGCACGTTATGGGGCTTTAGCAAGGTCACCAATAACAGAAGAAAGCTGTATGATGCAGCGTCAGAGCAGTGAAGTTGCAGCTCAGAAGTCACACCACACACACAATCTACCAGTATGGGCATTAGCGTTGATAGAGGCACCATACCTTCCTTAACACGGAGTAACAAACATCACGGCATGTGCTACCACAACGCAAGCGAAAATCTTGGCCACTTTATTATACAAATCGAATAGGCTGAAACAGGACAAGAGTTGCGAAGTGGAGGACTCCGGCCTTTAGGTTAGGCAGTTATGACTAAGCCACAATGACAAAAGAACACACAGGCACCAAACGCGCAAGACCAGAACTAGTTTGAATGTCGAGAGCAAAAAACCTTTCTTTCTGCTGCAAGCAGCATAAGATAACCTCACACAGTTATCGAAATAAGTTTCTAAACAAATACGCTTTTCACCACTCCCATTGAACACGACTAGACATCGAACCCCTCGGTTTTCTCTTCTTGGTCCTTCATTGCACGCGTCTCGATTCCGGTAGTCCTGTTGTCATTAGGTAACATACTAAGGTTTATTAGCCACATGGTCTTAAGTTCTCGTGTTACATGACGCGATTACGCAAAATAGCATGTTGCACATCCACTCGCCATGGTTTTAGTGGTACTGGCTAAGACTCCCAGGGGTCGGTCTAGTGCACATAAATACCCGAGGCAGGGGCCAGATTGATAGACGTCGCTGTATCAATGGGTAGTGCAATGCACGCGTAATGCAGATGTTGTGGGTTCTGATCTCATCGGCCGCAAATTATCTTTTCGTCCACTTTCATTCCTTTCCTCCTCGTTATTTTCTACATTTCAATTTGAAACATAGTCCCATATGCTTTCCTTGGCTTTATTGTTATTTGACTTCATATGACCGTGACACAACACACAGGGGTTGCCGCACAAACCACTCAGAGTGAACAAAAACGTTAGTGGCCAGCACTGCGCAGAGCCATGAACGTCTCCCCACATTCCGGCATGTAATAAGCAACAGACGAGCCGCAGCAAGAGCCCAGTGGAATGTTATGTGACGAAAATCACGTTCGATGGTCCTGTGAATGTGTACAAGAAACATTACAAGAGACACTCCTGAAGAACAAAGGCCCGGAAGCACGCAAAACTCTCACTCGCCCAGCAGCGCTTGATGATGACTTATTGGCGTCCTCTTCGTAATGGGCAGTGAAAAATAGCCACCCAGCCTGCTTGAGTTTCTCAGGTACGCATACATGCCCTTCATTGTAGCATTCCTGCATACATCTCTTTAATGTTCTTTCTCTTCCGCAAAACTTCTCTCTCTACCTTATACCGTTATCTATGCCTGTAACGGATCCGGTCGCATCATGGGTAGCGTTACAGGGTAGACAGAGACGTTTGAGGAAGAGAAGAAACATTAAAGAGATGTATTCGGGCACCCACTGGCACCCCCTAGTAAGCACCATCCGGAGTTTCTCAGGATAATACGAAAAAAAATATTATGTGCATGTTATGCTGTTGTGCTCATGTTATTACGTTACCACATGGACCAACTTGTTTGTGTAAATCAATCAATTTTATGTGTTTCGCGAACGTGTGTGTGACGGCAGAAGCAAGACAGCGATAAACATAATACGACGGCAACGACATATTTTTTTCATGGAATCTCTCATTGGTCTAAGGGTCGTGCAGTAAAGGTGCATTTGGGCAAGTCGTGTGTTCAATGAAGCACATGACTAGGAGAATAATATAGTGACCGAACGACCTTATACCGAAAGGAAATTACTAACAATATTCAAGTGCGGTAATAGATGTTATGGAGTAAGGAGATAAAAAATAGGTTCCTGAGAATGCATTGAACTGGGCCTGCGGTTTAACAACCACGGACGAAATTTTGTATAAAGCAATACAATGGCGGCCTGCAGATAGAAGTTGATACAAGACAAGCGGCAGGGAGAGTGAAGACAATTAAGTGTGAGATAGAACAAAATGAAGTCTGTGTTGTACAGCGACTAAGTGCAGTTTTATTACATATTAGGGGCGAAGCACCTTAGGGCCGAGCCTTGTCCCTCCCTCGTCGTCCGTTGTCCGTAGCCCTGGTTTGCATGGAGACCGCTAGGGGCGCTGCGGTGCACAAGGGCGTTCGTTCCCGACGCGCGCTCTCTTTCTCTCTTGAGCCATGGATGATAATGGTAGCTTCTGATAACAGCGCGCCCGCTATGGATGAAAATGTCGGAATGACGGCTCAACTGCAAGCTGAGTCGAAGGCTCGCAAAGCTGCTGCAGTACGGCAACGCGGGCAAGCGGACCCGGAGCTGAGGGCTCGCGAAGCTGCAGCAGCACGGCAACGCCGCCATGCGGACCCGTCCGTACCTGAGGGCTCGCAAAGCTGCAGCAGTTCGGCAACGCGGGCAAGCGGACCCGGAGCTGAGGGCTCGCGAAGCTGCAGCAGCACGGCAACGCCGCCATGCGGACCCGTACCTGAGGGCTCGCAAAGCTGCAGCAGTACGGCAACGCGGGCAAGCGGACCCGGAGCTGAGGGCTCGCGAAGCTGCAGCAGGACGGCAACGCCGCCATGCGGACCCGTACCTGAGGGCTCGCAAAGCTGCAGCAGTACGGCAACGCGGGCAAGCGGACCCGGAGCTGAGGGCTCGCGAAGCTGCAGCAGCACGGCAACGCCGCCATGCGGACCCGTACCTGAGGGCTCGCAAAGCTGCAGCAGTACGGCAACGCGGGCAAGCGGACCCGGAGCTGAGGGCTCGCGAAGCTGCAGCAGCACGGCAACGCCGCCATGCGGACCCGTACCTGAGGGCTCGCAAAGCTGCAGCAGTACGGCGACGCGGGCAAGCGGACCCGGAGCTGAGGGCTCGCGAAGCTGCAGCAGCACGGCAACGCCGCCATGCGGACCCGTACCTGAGGGCTCGCAAAGCTGCAGCAGTACGGCAACGCGGGCAAGCGCACCCGGAGCTGAGGGCTCGCGAAGCTGCAGCAGCACGGCAACGCCGCCATGCGGACCCGTACCTGAGGGCTCGCAAAGCTGCAGCAGTACGGCAACGCGGGCAAGCGGACCCGGAGCTGAGGGCTCGCGAAGCTGCAGCAGACGGCAACGCCGCCATGCGGACCCGTACCTGAGGGCTCGCAAAGCTGCAGCAGTACGGCAACGCGGGCAAGCGGACCCGGAGCTGAGGGCTCGCGAAGCTGCAGCAGCACGGCAACGCCGCCATGCGGACCCGTACCTGAGGGCTCGCAAAGCTGCAGCAGTACGGCAACGCGGGCAAGCGGACCCGGAGCTGAGGGCTCGCGAAGCTGCAGCAGCACGGCAACGCCGCCATGCGGACCCGTACCTGAGGGCTCGCAAAGCTGCAGCAGTACGGCAACGCGGGCAAGCGCACCCGGAGCTGAGGGCTCGCGAAGCTGCAGCAGCACGGCAACGCCGCCATGCGGACCCGTACCTGAGGGCTCGCAAAGCTGCAGCAGTACGGCAACGCGGGCAAGCGGACCCGGAGCTGAGGGCTCGCAAAGCTGCAGCAGTACGGCAACGCGGGCAAGCGGACCCGGAGCTGAGGGCTCGCGAAGCTGCAGCAACACGGCAACGCCGCCATGCGGACCCGTACCTGAGGGCTCGCAAAGCTGCAGCAGTACGGCAACGCGGGCAAGCGGACCCGGAGCTGAGGGCTCGCGAAGCTGCAGCAACACGGCAACGCCGCCATGCGCACCCGTACCTGAGGGCTCGCAAAGCTGCAGCATACGGCAACGCGGGCAAGCGGACCCGGAGCTGAGGGCTCGCGAAGCTGCAGCAGCACGGCAACGCCGCCATGCGGACCCGTACCTGAGGGCTCGCAAAGCTGCAGCAGTTCGGCAACGCGGGCAAGCGGACCCGGAGCTGAGGGCTCGCGAAGCTGCAGCAGCACGGCAACGCCGCCATGCGGACCCGTACCTGAGGGCTCGCAAAGCTGCAGCAGTTCGGCAATGCGGGCAAGCGGACCCGGAGCTGAGGGCTCGCGAAGCTGCAGCAGCACGGCAACGCCGCCATGCGGACCCGTACCTGAGGGCTCGCAAAGCTGCAGCAGTACGGCAACGCGGGCAAGCGGACCCGGAGCTGAGGGCTCGCGAAGCTGCAGCAGGACGGCAACGCCGCCATGCGGACCCGTACCTGAGGGCTCGCAAAGCTGCAGCAGTACGGCAACGCGGGCAAGCGGACCCGGAGCTGAGGGCTCGCGAAGCTGCAGCAGCACGGCAACGCCGCCATGCGGACCCGTACCTGAGGGCTCGCAAAGCTTCAGCAGTACGGCAACGCGGGCAAGCGGACCCGGAGCTGAGGGCTCGCGAAGCTGCAGCAGCACGGCAACGCCGCCATGCGGACCCGTACCTGAGGGCTCGCAAAGCTTCAGCAGTACGGCAACGCGGGCAAGCGGACCCGGAGCTGAGGGCTCGCGAAGCTGCAGCAGCACGGCAACGCCGCCATGCGGACCCGTACCTGAGGGCTCGCAAAGCTGCAGCAGTACGGCAACGCGGGCAAGCGGACCCCCGGAGCTGAGGGCTCGCAAAGCTGCAGCAGTACGGCAACGCGGGCAAGCGGACCCGTACCTGAGGGCTCGCAAAGCTGCAGCAGTACGGCAACGCGGGCAAGCGCACCCGGAGCTGAGGGCTCGCGAAGCTGCAGCAGCACGGCAACGCCGCCATGCGGACCCGTACCTGAGGGCTCGCAAAGCTGCAGCAGTACGGCAACGCGGGCAAGCGGACCCGGAGCTGAGGGCTCGCGAAGCTGCAGCAACACGGCAACGCCGCCATGCGGACCCGGACCTGAGGGCTCGGAAAGCTGCAGCAGTACGGCATCGCCGGCAAGCGGACCCGCAGCTGAGGGCTCGCGAAGCTCGCGCTTGAACCGAGCATCGGGAACCGAGCGCCACCAACCTCAGGTAGAGAACGCTTCCGGTGTTTTGCCGCCGCTTCCCGCGCTCTCGCCGCCTCTGAGTCTGCTTGCCGGCGTCAGGGGATTCACGGTTAGCCGAATAATCCCCCGGTGCTTCGCCCACTCATCATCATTCACTTCGTGGATATGCGGTGATTTTCTTGGCGCAGTCGGCTTTATACGATCCATTATGTGGGTAGCCTTCTTCGCTCAGCCAGCCAAAAATGGCTGTGGCTTAACTTAGTTATGCATGGATGTGCGAAGCGAGAGGTACGGTTAATCTTATTGTATAGCTTGGTTCTCTCTATGGTTACATCTTTATCGCTTAGCTTCGTAAGTCTGAGTGTATAAGCTTGGTTGTTATTTCTCGTTAAGTTATGGTTACATTAAACACTAGACATTCTTAAAGTGCAACGCATTTATTTTGAAAGTCTTCACCTTGTCGTTTCTCAATTGCCACAAAGACGGCCCGATGATCGGTGAAGCGGGAGGATAAGGGATTGTCGTCCAGTGACTTGAACACGTTTCGCGTGCTATCCTCATTTTGATCCACTCGCCTGGCTGCTTCATACTTACGACGCTTCTCGAACCGTGCGGCTCGTTCTTCCTCCGTCTCCTCGGCTCGCTGACTCCTCTTGGTTTCGTTCTGACGACGAAGCCTGGCTTCTTTCAGTCTCTCCGACTCACTTTCTATATCTGCCGACGAATCCTACCGAGCCGCCCCTTCTACATATACGATGCAACGCCGGCTCCTCCACTGTTGCAACTCGTTTTCACCGGATCCTCCTCTGACGCCATGCCTGATGCAAGCGGCGAACGCTTACAACACAACTGCGGCGGTGGCGGCAGCGCGTCTCCGCGCCGTGGTAACTCTAGCAGACGACGCCGGCGACGGCGGTGCATCGCCGCGCCGTGGTAACTCGAGCAGACGACACCAGATGGCGTGGCGAGCGGCACTGCCAGCTGCGGTGGTTGCTAGGCAACGACTCAGCTCGTGATGCGGCCACCGGCAACAGCGAAACGGCGAGAATGTGGCCAGTGTAGCTCACGGTACAAAAACAGCCTCGTCTTTACGAAGTCTGCGATCCCTGGAGACCCGCAAGTTGATCTTGCCGTCGACGTGACGACAAGTGAGCTCACGTCTATCGTTCTGCAGAAGGCATCAATGTCTCTGGACGAGCTCTTAGGAAATAGGTCCGGGAAGAAAAATATTCACGTCTCCCTTTTCAACCGCCTTGTGCCATCGCAAGTAAAGAAGTCAGTCACATCGGAGCCACCTTACCATCCAGATCTCTCCGTTGTGATTCAGACGATTCAGCCTCAACAAAAGCAAGTTTCCCAGCACAATGAAATGGTTCAGGCTCTTATGCTAGCTCTGAGTTTTAAATGAAGCGTTCCTACAGAGGTTGTAGAACCCGAACCCTTTGGTTTTTTGTCGAGGAATCCAGATGCTTGAATTGAATTCTTTGACTACGCCTGTTGACAAAACGGCTGGGATACAGAAGAAATAAGAGTGAAGCATGTGCTCCCTCTTCTAAATGGCATCGCAAGAAAATGCTACGAGGTGCGTATCACGGGACATTAATGTGATGTATGCAGCACGTGGAAGGAGAGCTTCATCTAGTCATTCCGTGGCAGCGCACTTGGTTGATGGGATCGGAGCTATATTTTATCGCTGAAGGTCTGGAACAGTTCTCTACTATTTCTTCGAAAAACGCTGACTAATTCAACTTGCTGAGGCCGAATTTCCACTGAATTCTGCTATAACGCTGATAATACATGGCCTACCTCGGTAATTGCAACGACAGATTCAAGCTGCAGCACCAAAAACTGTGGAGTCTTTCCTGGACTCACTTCAAAACCATATCGGGATGTTCAGGAGGTAGAACCATCGAGAAACAGAGTTTCATGAACAGTCACCAAAGTCTTCGCAAGAGGGAGGTCACCAGAGGTCGGTACATACCGCGGAAAGAGAGTCATTTCCTGAGGAACGAATTTTGCCCAGATTGAAAATTAACTAATGAATGGGGGTTCTCAGTTTCACCTTATGACAAAAAACAAGACTGCGTGTTTGATTTCTGCGAGTTTGTTACAGGTAGAACTTTAGGTTAATGGACAACGTACAAGAGCACTTATAGACAGCGGAGCCTCTGTATCCATTCTTAAGAAAAGCAACGCTAACCCACAAGATGTATTCCGAGGTAGGTCTCTTCTTTTGCGTGGGTATGATGCCAGCAAGAGAGCATACTGTGGGTGGGCACGCCAGAAATTAAAGTACCAATTAAAGAGCCAGAAGTGGCCGCATTAGTTTTAGACACAGTAGAGTACGACTTTCTTCTATCTCGTCCGGACATGAAGTTGTTGAGACTGAATATTTATTGGGACGATACGGCGTCTGTTGATCAAGAGGCTGATCAAACGGAGTCGGAACAAAAAGACCACCTAGGGATGCTGAAGAAATACAGTGTGATTCCGCAGCTCTACTCTGAACTGGTATGCTTGGGAGGATATCTACCGGTGACAGCAAAGTTCTAAGTTCCATTTCACCGGTCCGACAAAACAGTTGTAAAAATAAGCATACAACTTGACGAGAGAAAAGAAGGCGCGGCTGAAAGAATAGCTGCAAAAGATGTTAGATGCCAATGTAATTCGCTCATCGGTGTCTCCCTTTGCTTCACCTATCGCCATTGCTCCAAAGGAAGACCGCAGCTGGAGGCTATGTCCGGATTACAGAGCAGTAAATAACCAAATCCTGTTGATTTCTTTTCCAATGCCGTGGATTAACAGCATAATCGATGAAACAGGAGGCTGTACCTGCTTCTCTCGCATGGACTTGTGCAAGGGCTTCTGGCAGGTGCCACTACAAGAAGACACCAAGCAATACACGGCATTTACGACTTCGTTTGGAATATACAAATACAATCGCCTTTGTTCTGGATGGAGAAATTCACCTAGTTTGTTCGAAAAGATGATGAACACAGTTTTGAATCCCTATATTTGACGCTTCTGCAACGTCTACGTAGATGACATTACCATATACTATAAGAGTGAAAACTTGCTTGACGAACACCTGCCTCATATTCTGTCAGCGTTATGTGATGCTAAGCTAAACGTTAATTTCAAGAAGAGTGAGTTCTTCAAAACTAAGGTGACATTTCTTGGCAGAGTTTTGGACGGAACAATGAATAAAAGTTGTCGCAGTTTCACCTGAAAGGCGAAGCATCAATTGCGATAGCAAATTTGTAGAGAGCTATACGGAGTAATGATATTAGCTTTATCAGCTGTATAAACTTGGACATAGCCTCCTCTATAACTTTAGAGGAGGCTATGACTTGGACATGCAGCAGCACCGGCAACGCGCGGAACTGTTGTCGACGCCGTCGGCGTTTTGCCCGCGTTCGCTCAAAATGCCTGCGGCGTTGGTGACTGTTGCCGGAGCCTCTGATATAAATAGGCACTTGGTGCCGCAGCTAAACGTCGCCTCTCTTCCCTCCCCCTCCCCCCCTCCCCCACGGCCTCTCGCGCGTCGGAAGAAGGCGCGTTTGCTCTACATATATGGTGATTGTAAAGGGGGAAAGAGACGCCTACTTCTGCAGCCCTTAAGAAAGCACGGCGCAGAACGCGCGTTTGTTCTCCGCCGTGCGTTCACTCCCCGTGAAAGAGCGCGTCCCTCGCGCCCTTTCACTCGCACATACAGCGTTCGGCGGCGCACGGCGACGATTTCATCTCCATTGACGTCATACGGAACCTCACGGCGACGGCGACGGCGACGGCAACGGCGACGGCGACGCCGACTGCAGAAATCTGCTTTTGAGTGTCCATATAATTGCTATCGCAATAATACGAAAGAAGAATCGGTATCTCGCATCGCAAAACAAGCAAAGGCTTACGATGTACACTAACTTCGTGTATATTATTAGAACCATTGGGCTTGGCGAGCCATTTCAGAGCGTTCATTCAAGATTGTGCTCTGAAAATTCGCTGTCTGACAAGACTGATACAGCAGGATGTATCCTTTTGTTGGACAGAAGAATGTGATGACGCTTACCGAGAACTGGTTCTAATAATTTTGTCTGATCCTGTCTTGTGCTTACCAGACTTTGCGCTGACTTCGAATTGAATACCGATGCATCTCACTATGAAACGGGAGCAGTCTTGTTTCAGAGAGACTCATCACGACCACCAAACCAACAGCTCCGTGTAGTTGGATACTGCAGCTACACATTCAACAAAACTGAACTGAACTACACCACGACAGAAGAAGAAGCCCTCGCCGTTTTCAAAGCCGTCCGTTACTTCCGTTCACATTTCAAAGGTGCAAAGTTCAAACTTTACACAGATCACGAAGCACTAACGTACTATCGACCAAAAAAGTTTACGGTTCAAGGGGTCTGACAAAAAGCTGAATATCTCCGCAGCCTCAAAACGCAGCCTGGAATTACCATTTCCAGCCTATGCTGATATATACAAACAACTTTGTGATGTGCGGTTTTACTGGCTACTATGGACTATGAACTAAAGACTGCTCAGATATTTAGCGTTTTCTGAGATCCCGTGGTCCGTAAACTTTTTTGGTCGATAGTACATATTGCAGAGAACAAGAATTCATAATCGCCAGTCAGCCTCTAGAGTCTGTAAAGGAGTACGTTTATCTAGGTCAATTACTCATAGGGGACCCTGATCACGAGAAAGAAATTTACAGAAGAATAAAATTGGGTTGGAGTGCATACGGCAGGCATTACCAAGTCCTGACTGGGAGCTTACCACTGTCGTTGAAAAGAAAAGTGTTCAATCATTGCATTCTACCGGTGCTAAAATATGAGCGAGAAACTTTGAGGTTTCTGGCTCATATTTATATGACATGCACATGTCATAAATATGAAAAAGTGTTCAATCATTGCATTCTACCGGTGCTAAAATATGAGCCAGAAACTTGGAGGTTTCTGGCTCATATTTATATGACATGCACATTTATATGACATCACATGGCTCGCCTTGTTATATGACATGCGGTTTATGCGGCTTATACTCTCCCACTATTCTATGAATAAAGTTGCTCATACCTTGTCTTACATTCCTGACAAAGTTGTTCCTCGGAATTATCAGAATGACAGAACACAAACAAATGTCATGAAACAAAATGCCAACAGCGCATGTCTTTTAAATGAAATCTTTTCAGACTAAAATCATAACAGTGCGAAATAATTCCAGAAACCTAAAAATGCTGTATTTTTTTTTTTTTTTTTTTTGCACGGCTGTGCCCTACCTGAGCGATCGGCCCGCGCAAGATAGCCCCGTTTCTTCCAGAAAGCTAGCTTTCGTGCATAACGTTCGCCGCCAGCGTTTACCGGTAGACCTAATGGTTACATAAGCTGTAGTTGCCAGGAAGTATGAGAAGCAGTCAGGTATCTTTGAATGATATCGCGTTCTATACTCTTAAAGGCGACGCTTAAGCGTCCTCCATTTTTTCTTTTCATTTTTTTTTCTTTCCAAGAGCGGTATGATCCTTTTTTTCATCGATATATTGTGCTTTGCAGTAAAAAAGCACACGCACGTAGGATGGGTAACCTATATATTCGTTTTAGAAAGAAAAGAATTCACGCAGAAGCTACTCCGGCAATTGTCTACGTATGCGTAAGCATTATGCCACTTGCTCATCTCCACGTAGCCCGGTGTCATTGTCAGTGTTATGACACCTGCTGAGCCACTACAAACGACAGCGCTGCAGCGACATGAACTAATGCGGATGGCGGCGCAAGATGCTTTGATAACGCAAGCAAAGTACAGCAGGTGGCGGCGCCCGGTCCACTGATGACGTTCCGATCATCATAAGCCCTTGTTGAACTTAAGCGCCTTGTCCATCCTTGTCAAACCGTTACGAACCGTGGTCAAAGGACTCCAGCGGCGGCACACACCGATAAAACGTACTCTGGCACAGCCACGTGTCTTGAAAGCGATTTGCGAAGCGAACCGAGAGTGCCCACTGCTGACAGCTCAGCGCGCTGTGTTTGCGCCGCTCTACTTTAAAGAGAGACGCGCGGGCCAATATCTTGAAAGGCCGGACACACAGACGGACGGACGACGGACAGTTTTCTCTTTGGGTAGACATAGAAATGCTTATGCATCTAAAAAACTGGAGGACGCTTAACCTTCGCCTTTAAGAGTGGAACGCGACAGCGTTAAAAAATCCCTGACTACTTCTCATGCTCCATGGCCAATGCAGTTTATGTAACCATAATGTTTACCGGCAAGGTGTGAACAGTGAACTTCTCTCTTCCTTCTGTTTTAGGGGCGAAGCTCCTTATAGCGGCACCCGTTCGTCCCCGTCGTCGTAGTAGTAGTGTGTAACCAGTCTGAGAAAAATGAGAAAAAAAATTCCGAAGTTGTGTCCGTAGCGCGGAATCGAACCAGGGACCAATCGCTTCCGAGCGCGCGGCGTTAGCCCACTACGCCACGAAGCTTTTTTTTTTTTCTTTATTGTCTCATGTGCAAAATTCACTCAGTTATCCACAGCCCAGTTCAACGAAGAAGCACGTGAAAATCATATGTAACATTTACCAACCAGCATTATTGCAATCACATCAAAATTCTCTTAATGTTGCCAAAGGTTCTAACCTTGACAACCACTCCGGGGCGCATTCATGCGCCTTCTGCACCTCCAGAAAGGCATTTATACTCTCTCGGAAGTACATTCGCGCAGGTCGTGCGTCTGGGTCACAGTAATAGCCCGCCATTCTAGCGCGCCAGATACTGTGAAGGCCAACGAGCATTACCAGATCAAAAGGAAGCCCATCGTCGTTTCCAATCGCTAGATATCTGATACCGTAGGGATCTAGAGGGAATTCTTTTTTGACTGTCCTTTGTAAAACATCCCACAAGAACACTCCCTCCCAACAATGTAGAAAAACATGGTCAATTGTCTCGGGTTGATTACAGATTAAGCAATGTGTTCCCCACCGTACAAAAAAACCCCTTTCTTTCAAAACTGTCTTTACTGAAAGCGTTCCTGTATGAACCTTGAAAAAAAAGGTTTTTACCCCTGGTGGAATTTGCATACGCTTTACCCTTTTTAGTACATTTTGGCCCTGGCTACCTCTGTAAAGGGATCTATATAAAGGAACCGGAAATTCAGTGTCGCATAGATCCCTGTACAGCTTTTTTCTTTGGACAGAACTCAGGTAATCCTTTGAGAAACGTACACTTAGGAAGCGCACAGTGGAGACAACCTCCTTAAAAAACCCCTTAAGCGTTCCGGGAATACTGCTTGTGGCAACAATAAAATCTGGTAGCGCTTTGCTTATTCTCATCTGACACACAGTGCGCAAGAAAGGGTCCCTGACTCTTATTTGCTTTCCCTTGCTTATGCATGCCTACCCATAGCGTTTCCGATGCGAAAGAATTCTTACAAATTAGTACACAATTCTGAAAATTTGTGTAGCATTTTTGTTGCTTATCATGCGTTTGTCCATGTCGGCTTCGTGGCGTAGTGTCAGGCACTACGCCACGAAGCCGACATGGACAAACGCACCACGATGGCTATAAATACCCAACATTAACGAAAGGCCGCGTTTCTTGCGCGTTTCTAACGCGTTTGTGCTAGCGCGTTACGGCCCGTGTAAGAAGCTGGTGTAAGACGCTGTGGCCTCTCCACCTTACCTTCAACGCGTTTCGAACGCGCTGCCCAAAGCGGTGGCAAGTCAAGTTCAAGTCGAGGAGCGTTTATGAATACGGGGGGTATACTCTCTCAGCAGTCATGTGATGGCGTCGGCAAACGCGGTGCACGTTCCGGCATGTGTAAATGGCTGCGTAAGAAGCTGTGGCCGCTCCCCCTTACTAGAGAGTACTGCACGTTTCTAACGCGTTTGTGCTAGCGTCCCCTTAAGCGGGAGATCCGATGATTCCCTCCGGAGCTTCGCCCACTCATCATCATTCACCCCGTGGATATGCTGTGATTTTGTTTTATTGCGATAGCAATTATATGGACACTCAAAAGCAGATTTCTGCCGTCGGCGTCGCCGTCGCCGTAGCCGTCGCCGTAGCCGTCGCCGTAGCCGTCGCCGTCGCCGTCGCCGTGAGGTTCCGTATGACGTCATTAGGAGAAGAAATCGTCGCCGCGCGCCGAACGCTGTATGTGCGAGTGAAAGGGCGCGAGGGGCGCGTCTTTCACGGGGAGTGAACGCACGGCGGAGAACAAACGCGCGTTCCGCGCCGTGCTCGCTTAAGGGCTGCAGAAGTAGGCGTCTCTTTTCTCCTTTACAATCACCATATATGTAGAGCAAACGCACTTTCTTCCGACGCGCGAGAAGCCGTGGGGGAGGGGGAGGGAAGGGAGGCGACGTTTAGCTGCGGCACCAAGTGCCTATTTATATCACAGGCTCCGGCAACAGTCACCAACGCCGCACGCATTTTGAGCGAACGCGGGCAAAACGCCGATGGCGTCGACAACAGTTCTGCGTGTTGCCGATGCTGCTGCATGTCCAAGTTTATACAGCTGATAAAGCTAATATCATTACTCCGTATAGCTCTCTACAAGTTTGCTATCGCAATTGATGCTTCGCCTTTCAGGTGAAACTGCGACCACTTTTTTCTTTACCTCCTACTCCCCCTATCCCCTACGACGCTGCGCCGTGCTCCCTTACGGGCTGCAGAATTAAGCGTCTCTTCCTTATGTGTAATAAACACCTCTTCTTCCTTCTCCTCTTTCAATCCCTTCTCCCCCTTCCCCAGCGCAGGGTAGCCTACCGGGCTCAGCCTGGTTAACCTCCCTGCCTTTCCCTTATGACTTTTCTCTCTCTTTACCCGCAGACTCTGGTGGCGTACGCTATGCACAAATGCGACCTTTCTGGTAGAAACGCCGCCTCTTGCGTGGGCCAATCCCGGAGGTTGTGCACGGCCACGCCAAGAAAAGTTACATCATTTTCAGGTTTCTGTTATTATTGCGATAGCAATTATATGGACACTCAAAAGCAGATTTCTGCCGTCGGCGTCGCCGTCGCCGTCGCCGTGAGGTTCCGTATGACGTCAATGAGATGAAATCGTCGCCGATGATAAGTGGTTCTTGAGGGAAAGAGAAAGGTTGGCGCTATCTTCTGCAGCCCTTGAGGGAGCACGGCTCAGCGCCAATCGTCGCCGGGTAGGTAAGTGGTTCTTGAGGGAAAGGGGAAAGGTTGGCGCTATCTTCTGCAGCCCTTGAGGGAGCACGGCTCAGCGCCGGTGGTAAGTGGTTCTTGAGGGAAAGGGAAAGGTTAGCGCTATCTTCTGCAGCCCTTGAGGGAGCACGGCTCAGCGCCAAGTGCCGACGCCGAACGCTGTATGTGCGAGTGAAAGGGTGCGAGGGGCGCGCGCTTTCACGGGGAGTGAACGCACGGCGGAGAACAAACGCGCGTTCTGCGCCGTGCTCGCTTAAGGGCTGCAGAAGTAGGCGTCTCTTTCCTCCTTTACAATCACCGTATATGTAGAGCAAACGCGCCTTCTTCCGACGCGCGAGAGGCCGTGGGGGAGGGGGGAGGGGGAGGGAAGGGAGGCGACGTTTAGCTGCGGCACCAAGTGCCTATTTATATCAGAGGCTCCCGCAACAGTCACCAACGCCGCACGCGTTTTGAGCGAACGCTGGCAAAACGCCGACGGCGTCGACAACAGTTCTGCGTGTTGCCGGTGCTGCTGCATGTCCAAGTTTATACAGCTGATAAAGCTAATATCATTACTGCGTATAGCTCTCTACAAATTTCCTATCGCAATTGATGCTTCGCCTTTCAGGTGAAACTGCGACAACTTTTGTTTCACACTTCTAATCTTTCAGTCTGACAAGATTTAACGTAGAAGGCATGCGCTGTCGGAGCTTTGTCTCATGACATTTCTTTGTGGGTTGTTATTCTGCACATTTCGAGGAATCACTTTGTCATGAATGTAAGACAAGCTATGAGCAACATTAGTGATAAAATGGTGTGGCAGTACAACCCTCAAATAGCATATCATCATCATCTTCATCGGCCTATATTTATGTCCATTGCGGGACGAAGGCCTCTTCCTGCGATCTCAATTACCCCTGTCTTGCGCAAGCTTACGCCCGCAAATTAACTAACATCATCACCCACTAAGGAAGGCCCACTAAGCTTCAACAAAGTCACTCGATCAACAGAACAGGAATTGGCCTCCCTGGTGCAGTATTCGGCCACTGCCTCCCTCATGACTCCTAAAGCAAGGCATGGCATATACATATGCCTAAATATATGCAGAAATTTTCGCTCAGGGAATGCCGATGCCGACACCTGATTTTCTGCGACACGGGGCTCTTAACGCTGTCGCGTTAAACTCTTGCAGCCTTTCTGAAGGTCACACCCAGAGCCTTGCGATGTGATTTATATTGCAACAATCTATATTCCAACATTCCTTTAAGTCGGGCATATTGCTAGTTAGCGATGTAACTCATATGGAATTCAGTTTTAATAATGTCAAAGCTCAAATAGAATCTGAAAAAAAAGTTAAACCTCATGGTGAATCAGTTGTCCCTCCGGCTTATGTAGGAATGCCATCAATGTAATGAAGAGCTCTTTCCGAACTTTTGCACCAGTTGGTCGGTGTTTCGCGGAACGTGCGTACTCATAAGAAAATGTCTCTTCTTTATACACTTCTACATGATGAATCATACTCTGAACCATTCAGCGCTCAAATAAAGTCAATATCCCAGCAGGAACATCTCAGGAAATATTGACGTCAACTGTTCGCCACAAATGGCGGACAAAATTTTTATGTGCATGGTAATGACGACGTCAGCAAGGGAAAAGCTTATTGGACAGTTCGGAGAACCTTTTTGAAGATTCCACTTGAATGACGTCAACAGATAGATTTCCTGCACACTTCATGCGTGAGTCTTCCCACCCCTTATAGTTGAGAACCGGAGAAAATATTTCTTTGTACATTGTGTAGACTTTTTCTGCAAAAAATACATGAATGCAGGAGTTGAAAATTCCACATTCCCTCCTTGACTATCGCATACCTCATTATCAGTGTTTCTTTATGAAGTTGTGACAATAAATTGTGAGTGATATCGAGGTAACTATGAACTGAAATACAAACTAAAGCCCGACGGGTGTCTCAATAGCAAGGTTTTGGAGATAAATATAAGACAATTGACACGTGCCACAGATACGATGAGAGGAGTGCTGGCTGAGCACTCTAGCCAAACCAAACACTGTAAAAAAGTAGTACAACATCAGGTATACGATGCCCCCCATAGGGGCGTCTGCGTCAGCAGGCGTTTGGTGTGTTGCGATGCCACGTACCCGAACACATGAGAATAGGACCCTCCCGCGTGTAGCCGTGCGCGGCTTAGCCCTGTCCGGGGAAAAGGGGATCCTGTGTGTTGAACCAAAGTCGCGTGTTTGTACCCACAGGGCACCTCAGCGGAGGCAACACACCTCTTTGGTATCCACTTCTCGTAGACAGCACCCAGGTAAAACGTCATTCGCCTTATCCTGCACTTCTCTCCGATCTTCGCCTTCCTCTTTCACTTTCAGTCTGTCCAGTCCCCTCCTTATTTCCGCTCACTTCCGATTTTCCAGGCAGCAAGTGTTAACCTCGTGTGACAGTCCTGTCATTGCTTATTCATATTTGGTTAGAGCAGTGACGTACAGCTGGCGTATTCGGGACCTGTCCTTTGCAGGTTTTGCAGCATCCTCACGTTGGGCTCGATGGTGGGTGGCTGGCGCTGCTGACGAAAATTTCAACTTTACTTAAGGAATTTTATTTCCTTTCACTCTCTGATCGCCCTCAGAAACGATGGCGCGCCAAAAATTCATCTCACCTTTTCTGGTGGCGAAATCAGTGATGGAAGCTTTTGGCCCAGGTTATAAACTTTCCAAGTTCGCAAGTAGTGATCTGATTCTTGAACTGCGTGATAAAAAGCAACATGAAGAGCTACCTAATCTTAAGTCTTTCGGGTACGTTCCCGTGAGTGTCACGCTACACCGTATTATGAACACCATTCGGGATTTCACCTCCGATGAGGACGTGACGGAGTTAACCGAGACTGAACTGTTTGAGAGATGGAATGACGAGAATGTCATCAATGTGAAAAGAATTAAGATGAGACGTGATGGCAAAGAGATTCAAAGCAAGCACATAATTCTAAAATTCGGCTCAAGTGTGCTTCCCGAGATTATCGAGACACACTATGTAAATATCCGAGTCAGGCCTTATATCCCAAATACCCTCCGCTGCTTCAAATGTCACATGTTTGGTTCAAGTTCTTGGAACTGCCGAGGCTGACTAACGTGTGCCAAATGTGCCCATGATCATCCGCCCGGATCTTGCGAGAATGTTCCGCACTATATGAAATCTGATGGGGAGCACGCCACGTACTCGCGGTCCTGTCCATCATGGAAGGAGGATAAAGAGATCGCTGCAATTGCAGTTAAAAAGAACATATCATTCAAGGAGGCGCGAAGGCGGGAGTCCTACCTGCCTAAGAATAGCTTTGTGGAAGTGGCCCGTCAGGGGGCGGCGCCACAACGGCCCCCTACCGCTGTCCGGCCCACACACAGTGAGCAGGCAGTGACGCCATCCGCCCCTCGGCGGCTGCAGCTAGCGCTGCGCCGCCATCCCAGAAGAAGGCACCATCGACCTCCGGGTTCGTAGCCTCAAGGGTCTCGTCTCTCGAGATGAGGCCTTCACGTCAAACACAGCGCTTGCAAGAGCGCGTGTCAAACACAACAACCAGCCAGGCGGCGCCCCCATCGCGCATATGGAGCGACGAGATTCTCGCGATTGTTCCAAACAAAAATAAAAAATCCCGCATCACAGGCCGCGACAAGGGCTCTGTAAGCTAATTTGCATTCCTTGAAAACACAACACAAACCCTTTTTCAATATGGAGAACCAAATATTGCAATGGAAAGTTAGGGGTCTCCATAACCTTGATAACGTCAAAGTACTCCTTGATAAATATAGTCCAATGTTGCTATGTGCCCAGGAGACACATCTCAAATCAGTTTCTAAGGCAATATGCCTTACTTCGCAAATACCGCGATGACGCTATCGCCTTGTCGGGTGGCGTCACTACAATCGTCGGTAAAGGTGTAGCCTGTCAGTCATTAAACCTGCGAAATTCCCACGAGGCAGTTCCTATTCGAGCAGTTACTGTTCGGTAAGCTAGTCACGATTGACTCGACTACGTTCCTCCTTGCTATTTTGCCTCCACCCAAAAAGATCACACGCTCGTCACGCCTGTGGCAGAAAAGATGTTCCACATCTGCCATGATGCCACGAAGGTTTGTGACTGGTGGCACTGGCTAATACTCCCAGGAATAATTACAGTAGTAAAACATAAATACCCCAGAAACTAATGGGAAAACGGCGCTGCGGTAGCTCAATGGTAAGAGCATTGCACGAGTAATGCGAAGACGTAGGATCGTTCCTTACCTGCGGCAAGTTGTTTTTTCATCCACTTGAATTTTCATTAATTTATCATTTTTAATTCAATTAGAGAAAACATCAACTTTGACAGAAGTTATTAATTATTTGTCTAAGCATAAAAGAGACACGTTGCTGCATAAGTTGCAGAATAATAAAGCTGCACCAACCAGGCCATTTTTAAGCTCTGCTTGCTTTCAGTGCTGCACAGTTTCGTTCTTCTTTTAAAGGAGGCAGAAATTCTGGTAAGTAAAGCATTATATGCGGAGAAGCTTTTTCATGAGGCAAATTCCATCGAGGTAAAAAGTTTTATTATCACGATAGATCACAATTTATAGTGTTTATGTTGCAGCGCCTTATTCGCGCATATTCGCTAACATGCACCGCGAAAGTTTTTTCAGCGCAGAAAACACCGAAGGCTAAAGTTATAAATTGCACGCCGGCCAATTTGGTCGGCACACCAAATATTGCTATTCATTGTGTAACTTGATGAAAGAGCAAGTGCGCAAAATGTTTTAAGTGAGCAAATACTATCTATAATTCATGAATGCAGTTGCAATCGTAAGGTTTGTTTCTGCGGCATTCTACACTGAATGCTTGTGCTCTGGGTTACCTTCGTACTGGTATTTATCTCTAAAGCGACACTATGCGAGGAGCAATTCACCGACAATTACGATACTCCCTAATGCGAAATTTAAGCGCAGCTCTATAGGTGTTTTCATTTCACGATATATTGGCTGGCGCAGACAATCTGTCTCACGGCACGTCGCAAGCGGAGCGAAGTGTGGCGCGACCGCCTCGCTAATCGAGAGATCGCAAGAGGCAGCGCGTGGGTAACGCGTGGATGCGATATACAACAGCCGCCGCAGACAGACCTCTGCTCATACAGCACTTTGTTTCCAAACATGTTATCAGGGGATGCGCTCGCCGCGTGCCTGATCGATATCATCATCTGTGAAGAGACGACGCGCGCTACTCTGGCGCCATCTCGTGGTGATGGTCGCCACAGAACACGTCGTGCGCTGCAGTATCCTTTCCTTCTCACGCTTTCGCCATATGGCGCTCACGCTCCTCCGCTTTCCGCCTCACCGTTCCGCTGCACCCACCTTCTCGGCATTCCTCGTCGCACTCTCTGCGCTATCACCGTGTTCCATTCTTGTCGAGGAGGGCTAATGACAAAATAAATCGTAGATTCAAAACGTACATTCAACAAGAATTCTTTATCTTTTACTCGGTTTATACATGCATAATCAGTGCGTACAGTCACATCAGATGAGGTTTCGAGGCATTTGTGACGTCGAATCTCAAACAGGCGAAGGGGGGGGGGGGCGAGAAAATGGTGACCCCCTGGATGTAATTTTCATTCAATGCATTTACTCTCCGATGATAAAGGAGCCATTCTGGCGACCTAGGGGCAGGAGAACACATCACGGTCGTAGCACTGCTTGAGTCTGGAGCGAGAGAGAGGACAACTTTATTCGCCAAAGGCAGAACTGCCCTTGCGACCGATTGAGTGGCAGTCCGCCGGAGCCGGCCTGCGACGTCCTTGGCTTGTAGGATGGTTGCGGCCTGGTTGCGGCTGTCGGTTGATCGCAGGAGGTGGTCCCACGCTTCCGGTGAGGGAGAAGGCAGGAGCTGAGAGGGAGGAGGGAAGGCCCTACGTCCCCATAGCACGTGGGTGTAAGTGGCGGGTGCATTCACCGAGGGGCAGTTAGGCTCATAGTCGCACGAATACATAGGGAAGAGAGGGAAACAGCGCGAAAAAACACGACAAAAAGACAAGAAGGGAGGCACACACCAGCTCTGGTGTGTGTCTCCCTTCTTGTCGTGTTTTTTTCGCGCTGTTTCCCTCTCGAGTATGTACCGACTAGCCCAAGCCTCTACGGTCTTACATAGGGGAGAGTTTGTAAAGCTTAGGAAGGGCCTGCTTGAAGGGCCAGTCAGTAGACGGCTCGCGGGTGAGACGAGGGTGATGATGGAGTAAAGTCGCCTACTCATGCGATAATATGTCGTGAGGTCGCGGTAATTGGCAAGGTCCTCCTTGGCCATATCTGGTCCGAGGCGCCCGCCACTCGGTTGACGAAACCTCGAGCTGTAAGGTCGGCTGCCTCGTTCCGCGGAATTTCGGCCTAAGATGAAACCGAAACGAGTTCGATGGGATCGTGAATTTGTTGTCATTCGTCCCCATTGTTGCTGAATAGGTCAATGTCATCTGCAAACGGAAGGTTTCTGAGTTATTCGCCGTTGTCCTCACTCCTAAGCCTTCGCCGTCTAAGAGCTTGAATACTTATTCTAACCATGCAGTGAATAGCGTTGGAGAGATTGCCTACTTGCCAGACCCCGTCCTTGATAGGTAGCTTTCTACTTTTCTTGTAGAGAACCAATGTAGCTGTTGAATCCTTGTAGATATTTGCAAAGATATTCACGTATGCCTCCTGTGCTTCTTGTTCACGCAATGCATCTATGACTACTGGTATCTCTACTGAATCAACTGCCTTTTCATAATATATGAAAGCCATATAGAGAGCTTGATTGTAATCCACAGATTTATGAATTACCTGATTGATGACGGGGATATGATCCATCTTAGAATATCGCTTCCTGAAGCCAGCCTGTTCTCTTGGTTGGCCGAAGTCGTCTTGTCCTGATTCTATTGGAAATTATTTAGTGAATATTTTATACAATAGTGAAAGCAAGCTAATGGATCTATAATTCTTCAATTATTTAACGTCTCCCTTCTTATGGATCAGTATAATGTTAACATTCTTCAACTCTCTGGTACATTTGAAGTCGTGAGACACTGCGTATAAAAGGACGCAAGCATTTCAAGCATGACGTCTCCTCCATCTTGGAATGAATCTTCTTTTATTACATATTCTCTAGCAGCTTTTCCTGTGGTCATGTCTTGCAAGGTCCTTCTAACTTAATCGCTAGGTATAGAAGGAGCCTCTTTATCCTGTTCGTCACTACTTAGGATGAAAATAGCTTGGCTGCTCTGGGTACTGTACAGGTCAGTATAGAATTCTTCCGCTGTTTTTACTGACATCGAAATTGCTGATGATATTACCCTGCCTATCTGCCCCAGGTATTTGCCTCTCAGCTTTTTTGAGTCCTGTAAACAGTCAGCGGACCTTTTTTGTAGAACATTTTGTTCCACACCGTGGAGACAGTTAAACTGCCACGGAAATTTGTGCAATACTTTCAGCCTCACAGCAAGCTTGACACAGAACCACACTGAAAATGCAGATGGTCTGCCAGCGGGCGCCAGTCAAATTGTCTCCGAGATCCACCCTAGGCATATTTACCGTTTAACACTAAACTTCTTCACTACAACTACCCGGCAGCCCTAAAAACACTCTCAATTTTATCACTGCTACGGAACATTTTGTTAGTGCATGCTCCACGTCTTTTTCGCACAGTACAGACACCTACGTGAGGAAGAAAACTAAGACATTCAAATCAGAACACTTGAGCCTAATTCCCGACTTGGAGGTGCAGGAACGGCACACTAGGACAAGATGTTCAGTTCGTTTGTTCATCGAAACCTACCTGCTAGTCATGCCGTGCTCTTGCGCACGCCACGAACCGCGCATCTTCAATCTACTCGTTCTCTTTTGTTGGCTAACTCTCTACGCTTCCTTAACTTGCCTGATCAGGGCAATACAGGGCCTCCCGCCTACACGGGATGTCGAAATGTCAAGCTCATGGTGCATGCCAAAGCGGCTCTTGTGCCGTCGACGGCGTCGAGTAAGGTCTGATGTGGCGTCTCTAGGTAGGCTGGTGTTGCGCGAACGAGACTAACGATTTCCTCACGACCACTTCGAAAAACCGTAGCCTACTACGCTCTTCGTCGAAGGACGCAAAGCGGCCCGTGCTAAGCCGGCGTCAAAGGTGCATTGAGGGAATCCCGTCAAAGAAAAACGTAAGTGGCTGACGTGACGTCAGATTGCACAAAGATGTTAGGGTCTGAAATGCGAGAAGGGACAGGGTGTACAGCGTTCACGCAGTCCTAGAGGCGCGGAAGGTAGCATTACGGCTGGTGTGGTGCATCTTTGGGGGGGGGGGGGGAAATCACCAGGAAGCCTCAAAGCAGCACGAAAAAAGAGGACGGCCGCCGAGCAGCCTAGTTCATTGCGATGGACCGCTCGCAAACCGAGCAATACCATGGCTAAAGGGTCAGCCCAGTGTTCGCAGTCGAGGTACGCCACTAGGGCAGCTTTGAACTGGTAATGTAGCCGTTCGACAATGCCTTTGGCACAGTGGTGATTCTGAAATAATCGAGTGCCTACATAGCTAACACCGACCACTCATGAGCCACATCTGATGGAAAAGATGAGAAGAGGTGGCAATACCGTGTGATCTCCGAGGTAACTTCGTGAAGATGGGACTGCGCCTCCAGCTGAGCGATCCGCACCTCCAGGATGTGTTGGCAATACAGCGCCACGTAAAATTGGATCGTTGCCGCATCCGGTTTACACGCGCTGGAAGTGGTTACCGTATCTCTTGCTGTTGGAAGGTTGGACGGGGTCATATATGTGTGTCTGGGTCTCCAGTGTAGGAATTGCACAAAAGAAAAGCAGGTAGAAGCGTGAGTATAGCAATTTTCAATTGACCAGTCATTGATACAGTCACTTCAAAATTTACCTGTATATTGTCCGTAACATTCCGTGTATTTAATTAAAATATACATTTTGTAAGTAATTTTCTTTTTTCAGAAAACCGTGTAAATCAAATAGGAAACATTTTAGCGCATGTAGTCGCAGTAAGTTTCACTGTAAAATTCTTGATTACGTCAATACTATCGCCGTCTTTTCATTTATATATTTCCTTGACCGTCCGCTCTTGGCATATGTCGTGTGGATGCGACAAAGAAAGAAATCTCTTTAATGAAACGCAGAGAACTCTGTCGTCGTGTGTCCAGTCGCTTACATGCTTCTTTGCATGGGAAAGGAGATGAGTAATTCAAAGGCTCTAAGAAAGATAGGGCGGAAGAAAAGAAAAAGATGTGATTAAAAACGATGGAATTAGTATTTACATGTAAAATTATGTTCGCTACTCTACATTCAAAATGAAGGCTATGTGAAAATGAATTTAGTGTCGTACGTAGTGCGCCTGGTCTTTAACAACAATGCAGTAGTTGTTGTTGAGCCGTTATCACTGGGATTTTTAGCACTATGTATATGCACTGTGCTTTTTATGGTCGGTTTCCTGGTTCTATAGGAACTCCCTTCTTGCTGGAGTGTCTGAGCTATCCGGAAAAGCACATATTTGTCCACCTTCTCTTTATAATTAAGTTTCTCTTTTCCGTGCTATAGAGTGCGAAGTATATGTAACTATCACGGCAACTATCTGACTCAAGGACAAGTGGCAAACCTGGAATACCCGTGCGAAAGTGTGACATGTTTGGCTAACGAGAGTAAAGTAATCATTTTGGGGTGAGTCCATGGTTTATTCTAAAGCACTAGCTTTCACAGCGTATATATGAAGCGCAACGCATAATTAAAATGAAATATACTTCTCCTATACAAGTTGCACATGCTTGTTACGGCCGACATAATTTCGGAACTATACAAAGATTTTGCTGTGTCCTTCTGTCCATCCGTTATTTGTCACGCTGCAGCGTCCGTCGTTGTGCCTTAGCCCATGCATGGTTTATTTAGCATAGTTAACGTATGTTGCGTGCGATGTCTTACTGTCAAAAGCATCTAAGCCGTTATGGCGTCCTCATTGTAGCCAGGCTGCCGCTGTCGCCGTCGTCTCCTCATGCTGTCATCATGTCGTGCTGTCCTTCCGTGCAATTCGGGTAGGTGACACAGAATAACAGGAGCTACAGAAGAACTTGCTCATGATCTAGTTGGTGCGCAACAACGATGAAACAAAGAGAGAAATGCAGTTGCGTACTATCGTAGCCACTTACGAAATGTATCCATCACTAAAGTCACCTGTTTTCGTGCTTCTTTGTCTTGCAAAAGTTATTAATGCGAAAGCATTCAATGTTCCATGAGGCAGACAATCCGGTATTATCAAGCGATGGTACCAAAAATGACCAACGGCGCAAAGAATAATATCACGTGAAAAATGCCCGGATTGACGTTACATTTCTCAGGGACGTTCCTGTACACAAAGTGAATTATTGGCATTGTAAGGAAACTGTGGTACATTTGGGTCTAGGTGGGAATCAAACCCGCGCCTCCGGGGTGCGAGACAAGCACGCTTCCCCGACGCCACGGCGGCTCCACGGTTCTGGCTGACTAAAGGTGTGCCTATAGTGCGTGTGTCATTGCACACGTCACGTCACAGCCATCTGACTGCTACGTTATATTAAGGTAGAGTGAAGTGAATTCAGGTGAAATAAAGTGGATCAAGGTTGACTAAAGTTCCATAACGAACGGGCGATCAAGGACATCAAGTACGCATTGTGCTACTTTACGGGTCCCAAGGCAATGCTGACGTCCTTGAATCCGGTGCTGCCTCCACGAGTTCGAGGTGAAGGAGACTGGACATCGGACCTGCATATCTTGGACGACGATATATGTGTCACCGAAGAAGACGTCATTACGTCCGACTTACTGTCGGACTTCGAACAACTGAGTGCTTAAGAAGACATCTATGAATGTGGGAAAAGAAATAACTGGTTTGCTTACCTCAGTCGCGTGTATGTCATGGTGGTATTTATTTATTTATTTATTTATTTATTTATTTATTTATTTATTTATTTATTTATTTATTTATTTTCATTCTCTCGGGGCCCGAGGGCATTACAGAAAGCAGTGTTCTAAGAATGAAATGTTAATCGCAACTTTGAAAGCGGCAAGGTCTTCGGTTGCTGCGACGGAGGCGGGAAGGTAGTTCCAGTCACTGCTTGTTTGCGGCAAAAAAGAGGCATGGCATGTGTTAGTGCGGCATAATGGGATTTTAACCTTGAGTATATGATCAATCCGCGAGGGCACGTAATCTGGGGTGAGGAAAAAAACATTGTTTTGTGTTGGGTTAGTGTAAAAAGCTTTGGAAAAGAGGTTTAAACGGAAGCACTTGCGGCGTGACTTAAGTGTCGGTAGACCTGAATTAGCTTTCATTGAAGAAACGCTGGCGTAGCGAGAGTAGTCAGAGAGCTCATATCGGGCGGGGCGGTTCTGAACGGATTCAAGGGCAGTGATTAATGTGGAGCTAGATAGATCCCAAATAGAGCAAGCATATTCCAATTTTGATCTAAGTAGAGCTCTGTACTATTTAATCTTTAAATCGAAGGGAACGGTTGAACAATTTCGGCCTAGAAATTCAAGCATGTGATTAGTGTTAATATTTATATGTTCAACGTGCATATTTCATGAGAGGTTGTGAGTTACATGTATAGCAAGATAGCGGTAACTAGTAACGGTGGTAAAGCAGAGTTATTAAGGGTATAAACAAAGTTGTGATTAGCTTTATGGCGATGCATTACTCTCATGACCTCACATTTAGAAGCTTTAGTTTCATAAGCTATTTGTCACACCAGTTAGAAATAGCGTCAATGTCGGATTGCAAAATAGAAAGGTCCTGTTGGTGGTTAGTTATACAATAAAGTACGCAATCACCAGCAAAGAGCTTAATGCTAGAGTTAATACCGACAGCCAAGTCATTAATACAAATGAGAAAGTAATGGGCCTAAAACCGATCCCTGTGGTACACCTGAAGGAACAAGAACAGTAGGAGAGTCATAATCATTAGCCTGAACGTACCTTAATTGGTTGGTAAGAAAGCATTAAATCCAGTCAAGGATATTAGGATCTATATGCAACTTGCTAATTTTGTAAGGAGGAGATTGTGTGATACAGAGTCGAAGGCTTTAGCGTAGTGTAAAAATATGCAATCAGTTATCAATTTATTGTCGAAAGCTCCAAAAAGGTTGTTAGTAAAAGAGCGTAACTGTGTTTCAGAAGAGAAGTGCTGCCTGAAACCGTGTTGACAAGGGGTAAAAACAAGTTTGATTCAAGGAAATATACCAAGTTTGAATAAAGGATGTGTTTAGGAAGTTTACAGAATACACTGGTTGAAGATATTGGCCTGTAGTTTAGGGGAGAATGGGTGTTTCCTGATTTGTGAAGTGGAACCATCTTACCCACCTTCCAATCATCTGGCAAACTAGAAGTCTGTAAATACTGCGAATAGAGTTCGGCAAGTGTAATGGGACATTAAACTTTTGTATTTTTAATAACTTCGAATTTATATTGGCATTACCTGCAGAGCTAGACAGCTTTAAATTTTCTATCAGACGCACACCCCAGCTGAATCTACAGAGATGAAATCCATTGGAGAAAAAAACAGAGTCGCCGATTGTCGGCATCGGCAAGGCTGTTACGCCAGAAAAGTAAGACGCAAAAACATCATTTATCACATTGCAGCAGTTACCATTAGGAACAGCATCACCATTACAATAGAGCAAGTGAATCATGTTAGATCTGCTGCCACAAACTACATTTAAAAACTGCTGAGAGTTATCTTTAAGCAGAGTGCGAAAGCTACAATTGTGGAACATCTTTTGCCTGCGCAATGGTGTTTTTGTACTAGTGATCAGCGCAGTCATCGCCACTTTCGCTCGGCGGAATATCCGTTTCTTTGGTTCAATGAAATAACGTCACGAAAAGCGAGAAAATCCCTATCTCAAGATGGCATGTACACACTGATTATACGTGATTAGGCTGAACAAAATAAAATAAATTATTTTCAATTCTACGCTCTTATCGCCATTAGCGCTCCGCTATTGGTCCAAATTTTTCAGGTGCGCGCATCTTCGCCTGCTTGTCACGACGTCACAAAACCGCGAAAACTCAATCACTTCGTCAAAGTGACGTGAACGCACTAAGGATGCATTATTTTGCCGAAAACGTCAAAGTGACGTGAACGCACTAAGGATGCATTATTTTGCCGAAAACTGAATTTATTTTTATTTTGACTAGCTACAGACTGCCCCGTTCCGAAAGGAATAGAAGATGGCTGCCCGCTGATTGCTCGAGTGTTTACTCGGAGCTGTCGGCGAGATTTGGTTTCCTTGCCTAAAATAAAAATTTTACGTTGGAGAATAACTTTTTAGAATGTTTCCGGCCCCGTATACATCACCCTGCCAGCTCTTCTTCACTGTGAATTGGTTCAGGCGGCAATAATAACGTGTGATTTGACGCCGCCGCAATCGTCGACGAGCCAAGGTGACCTTAGCAAAGGAAATTGGACCTATCGTGGAGGCGAGCGCCACTTTCTCAAGCGGTTGTACAATTTCAATGCGCTATTTCGGCCCCACAAAACCCTCGAGATCTCCTCTTCGGCGCACTCCTCACCGCTGATAGCCAATTTGATAAGGAAAACCTGTCAGAGTAAGCAATGCTATTTGCTTTGAAACCAAATAAATGCCACCTTCTATACACGAGGAGAGCATTTGATTGGGCTGTTGAAACGACGTTGCGCGGGTCACAGCCCGTGCTTGCGTTGGTGATTTCGTAAATTTGACGTCAGAATTTTTAAATGACATGAACATGAAATAGCCTTGCTTTACAGCGCCCCAAGAGTGCATAATTTAAGCTACATTAATAAATTCCACTTGTAAACTACCAGTAACTGCAGCTTTATCCGTGAACGAGAGCTTCAGAAGCCAGAAAAGGGGCTTCAGGGCAAAGCATGTGTGGCGACGCCACCTTGATGTTTATGTGCTAGCTCCCATAAAGTAGTGGCTTAATTGTGATAGCGTTTCGTCGAGACCACATTTTCATTTTGTTTATTTGTTAATTGTTTTAAATTGAAGACTTATTTGCCTACCATTCCATGGTTTCACCTGGGCCGGTCGGTCGGTCGTTGGTTGGTGGCTGGTCGGGTTCTCACCAATTAGATTCGCATACTAAATAAAAAAATGAAGCGCGTCCTGCGGCGAGATTTGAACCTCGGCTCCCTATAGCCGTAGCTTGATGCTCTAACCAATGCCACAGCGTTTTGTCATACATGGTATTTTTTACAATGAATGTGTGTATGTACATGAACTATTAACAATATTATGATCACCAAGTGGTCACAATCAGTAACAGGACAACGAGTAGTACATACAAAAAACGCTTGCCGAACACCTTCCGTCATAACAAAAACTTGAAGGGAGAAGTTAACCACCTAATCAAAAGTGCATACCAATCCGGCTGACATTAATTTTGATCGTAAATGTCCTTCTAGTGCATGATCATTTCATTGAAACGTACTCTTGAAAAATCTATTATTTTAGCATTTCGGTCGTGTGTATGAACTTTCTATAGGCTATGCAGGTCTATCAGTAAAAACATATAGAAAGGCACGTCACCAAACGTAACAACAAGATATGGGATACTGTGAGAATTTGCATCAAAATCTCTCTGCAAGTTTTTATGGAGAACAGCCCAGGATAAAATGGCATCACAATAGCAAGTAGTTTTTTTTTTTCTTTTGCCGAAGCCATGTTCTAACTCTGAATGTGTCTGTGTGTAATTTGTAAAAGAAAGTTTAAATTTATAGAAGGGGGAACTGACATGTTTCGCACTCTTGCAAGCACATCATGTCCTGGTAATTTGATGTATATTGATTGATAAGATGGCAGCAAGAACAACATCGATAATAAATCTTTGTGGAGATGTTTTTCCCGACAAAGTGAAGAAATAATGTTACGAAAATCCAACAGTAAGATACCCAATTGAAAAATAAACATCACGCACGAACGTTACGTTGACTGGGATCTTTTCAGAAAAATTCGAGGCGAAATGGCCCCTTCAAGTGAATCTTTCACAGAACTAATCGCAAACCCTAAACAGGCTGTCAAGAGCGCAACCAAGGAAATCACAACACAGCTCGAAGTTCCCAAAATGGACTCGCGGTTAGCGCACCTCCTGGAGGCTAAACACGCCCTCGCGGAGAGGTGGAAAACGCAGAAGCTAAATCGCCGACTTCGAGTTAAGCTGACGTCAGTCAACAAGGAAATAGAGTCGTACTCCAGGCAGCTGGCCCTACAGCAGTGGGACTAGACGTGTAACGAAATGGACGGTCGCATGAGAAGAGGCAGTAAATGGAACTTGCTCAAAAGCCTCCTCAACGACAAACAGTCCAAGAGCACTCTCAATCTTGCCGTGGATAGACTCATTCATAAGCAGATCGCCACGGGCCTCACGGAAGCAGAAACTATCAACATCCTGGCTCGCACCTATCTCCCCATTAAGGAAGGAGATTCGCAAGGCGGAACGGTGAGAGCAGGATACACGGGGCTAGACAGGCCAGAGCTAGACGAACCGTTCACTGTATCAGAAATTAGACACGTTCTCTTCAACCTAAACGGAAGGTCCGCCCCTGGACCAGACGGAGTTACCAACAAACTCCTCCGAAACCTGGACGACAAGGCCATAGAAATCATAACGGCAGAGATAAACGAAGTATGGAGTTCGGGGCAGGTCCCGCTGGAATGGCGCACAGCCAAGGTGGTGCTTATCCCCAAACCGGGGAAACCCCCGCATATGGATAACCTGCGTCCCATCTCTCTAACATCTTGTATTTGCAAAGTGGGCGAACATGCTATACATAACAGAATCACAGATCACATAGAGAACAACGAACTCTTTAGACACAATTTAATCGGATTTAGAAGAGGACTTTCAACACAAGACACAATGCTCCTTCTAAAAAGATCCATATTCGACAACGCGTCGCGTGACGTTAAAGGCATACTTGCACTCGACCTCGCCAAAGCTTTCGACAAGGTGGCGCATGAGCACATCCTGAAAGAGATTTCCTCCCTTAATCTAGGGCGGAGATTCTTTAACTTCACTTTTTCTTTCCTGTCGAAAAGAAAGGCGCTCCTTCGACTGGGTACGATCTCGGGCGGTCCTTACAAACTGGGCAACTGCGGAACTCCTCAGGGCTCGGTCCTATCCCCGTTACTCTTTAACATCGCCATGCATAAACTTTCTAACAGGCTAGCCGAACTCCCAAAAGTGGGCCACGCAATTTATGCCGACGACATTACAATCTGGTCTCCGGGGGGATCTCTGGCCGAACTAGAGCAATCCTTACAAGGGGCCATAGAGGTGACGGAGGAGTTCCTCACAGACACAGGACTAAAGCTCTCGCCCAGCAAATCCGAACTATTACTCTACAGGCAGGCTAGGCAAGGCGTTAGGAACCTTGAGCCTCTGGAAACACTGCCAGTCAAAATTACGACTAGAGAAGGACACCCCATTTCGAGGGTGAACTCCATCAAAATTTTAGGACTTTTAATAAACCCCAAAGGATGTAATGCAGAAGCTCTAAAGAAGCTCGGCGCACAGGCGCACAATATACTCAGGCTACTTGCCAGAGTTACAAGTAGAAAGGGGGGACTCAAGGAGGACAGCCTACTCAGAGTCTTTCAGGCCTTCTTTATCAGTCACGTTAACTACACGGCGCCTTTCCTCAATTGGAGTAAAGCCGAAAAGAGGAAGCTCGACACGCTCATTAGGTCCGGTATCAAAAGACTACTCGGCATCCCACAATGTGCTAGCACGGAGAAACTATTGGAGCTTGGTGTTCACAATACTATCGACGAATTAATCGAGGCACATCGAACTGCACAGATCACCAGGCTTTCGTTAACTAAGCGGGGTAACAAAATCCTAAACAAAGCAGATATATCATCCATACAACCGCCGCTCGACAGATACCCCCTGTCCAAAGAAGCCAAGGAAGCTATAACGGTCGATCCCGTACCGAGAAACATTCATCCGATATATAACAAGGGCCGAACAATCGCACGGGCTAAAGCCATCCTTCAAAGAGTTAATCCGTACGGGGCAGATGCACTCTTCGTTGACGCGGCCAAATACGGCAGCGAAAATAAGTTTGCAATCTCGGTCGTAGACGCGCGCGGAACGCTGATTAGCGCTGCATCCGTTTGCACTAAGCACGCAAATGAGGCGGAGGAAACCGCGATAGCCTTGGCGCTTAACGCTGCCAAAGGCCCAACGACTGTTTTCTCCGACTCACGCACTGCCGTCAGGGCCTTCTCGTCAGCCCTAGTGTCTAAGCACACGGCTAGCCTAGTCAACAAATCTCTTGAAAACACTGCGGATAACGAGACAGGAGGTCACCACATCGTCTGGTTCCCGGCCCACGTTAAAGGCGTAGTTAATCAAGCGGGATGCAACCCCAACGAGCAGGCCCACTGCCTAGCGCGTGAATTCACGAACCGCGCCCGGCCTAGCGGTCCAGCTCTCTCACAGGATTGCTCCCCTAAAGACCCTCTTATCACCTTTAACGAGATCACATCCCACTACAGACTGAGCAGAAGGAAATTCCCTTCCCCTCACCCAAAATTAAACAGGGCTCAGTGTGTCACGTTCAGGCTCTTACAGACGAGATCGTACCTCACCCCCAGGGCGCTCAATCGGATAGATTCTAACTTCCCGCAATCGTGCTCCAAATGTGGGCACGACTTCTGCTCTTTCGATCATATGCTCTGGCTGTGCCCGTCCAACGCAGGCTCTGATCTTCACGACAAGTCCAAGTGGGACGCCCTACTGCAAAGCGCGGACTTTACGCATCAACGACAGGCCGTCCAGAGGGCCCGCGACGTCGCCGAGAGTCACCAGCTCCCGGTTCCGTCATGGGCGGAGCCACCAACTTGATTGGTGTGCCTTCGGCTCCCCCAATCTTTTTCCTCAGGACCTTTTAATAAAGTTCTTGTCAACTGTCAACTGTCACGCACGAACCTCCATAAACAAGGTCTGCAAATAAAATTCGAAGACACCACCAAGTCTGGCGGGACATGAACCAAGTTAACCCACTAGAATGCTTGTAATAGAGAATGAGGGCTATCCCGAAAAAAGAGAAACAGTGAGATTAACTGTCGCCCACACAAATGCACCAACCCTAACCCTCCAGCACTCACTGGTCAAAAAGTGTTATCGCACGTCTAGGTTCAAAACTAGAAGACCATATCAAAGTTGAAAAAATTCTGTGATAACGTTGAATGTAACGCCTAGCGGTAGTGCGGAAGCTGATAGACATAGAAAATGTTGGTTACAAAAAAAAAATTACGGCAGGGCCCGTCTCACGGTGACTGTCGACGGCAATGCGTTAGGATTGAATCAGTATAGCGACTTTGTCAGTCAGTTTTGCACTTTGTCTTTTTTCTTTGTACTTTGTCTTTGTGAGTATTTTTAGGCAACAACACTCTGTGGCTTTCTGTTAAAGCTTGTGATAAAGCCTCCAATTCAAAACTCGCTAAAATATATCTTTGCTATAGCAGGCATAAGAATGGACCTAAAGATTTAGTAAAATTCACCTGAAATGCCATCAGGACAGAGAGGTATTGGCATAGGTAACTGGTTAATAGCAATCTCTACCTCCTGTTGAGTCAACTGTGAAGAGACCGCTCATGATTGAAGATTATTCGTCAGTTAGAGTAGTTGTTATAGATAGATAATGCTGTAGAAGCTTGGTATTCTGGTCCCCAGAAACGTCAATGAAGAGCACCGAATGGAAGTCTTTATATTGAGACATAATATCACTCGTGCTAGTTGTCAATACCTCATTCGAGTGCATGTTGGTAATAACATTCGCATGTGCGTGGCGGCTTTCATCAAACAAAGCCTGACCGGATGGCCTCCCAGAAAGCAAGGTATATTTATTAGGTGACTGAACATGGGCGACGTATATAGCGCCATGCGTCAAAGTTTTGTAAGCGGCATTTCACGTTTGCAATGTCATCAACGTACGTTCCAGGAGCTTCAAATGCAAGCTGATAAAGGCTATAAAGACTTCAGCAATTCCTTCTCTTCACATTTTTTTTTCAGAAACTGACTTCATAGAACTAAGATCAATGCCATTTGAGACCCGTGTACTTCGATTTAGGTGCACGTTAAAGAACCCCAGGTGGTTCAATTTATTCCGGAGTACCCCACGACGGCGTGCCTCATAATCAGATCGGGGTTTGGCACGTAAAACTCCATAATTTAATTTTAAATGCCATTTGATCTGATGTTGTGCTCTAAAAGCTCCCAAGCAGCAAATAGGGAAAAATCAAGATAGATGGATGGATGCAAAACTTTAATGAAAGTCCTGAGGTACGCGACTCAGCGCGCTGGGGCCGCTCCCACATTGGGACAGTCAGGCCATGCCCGACCGCCGCATCGTGGGCCCTCTGGACAGCCCATAGTTGCGCCCCGGCATCGGAGCTCTTGATAGCGGAGAGCCACTTGTCCTGATTGATTTGTTCCATGCCTCGCAATTTTTCAAAGCTAAGCAGCTTATCAGTAAACTGTCTATCGCCAATAATAGATGCACTTAAGTAGCAGTGTGCCCACTGATGTCGGAAATGAGCACGAGTGTCTACACCCAGTGCCGCAACTAACATGCAGATCGAGGTCGGAAAACAAAATATAGTGAGTTTTACATAGCAGACCTCTATAAATCAGCGATGACGAAACATATATAAGATACAGACGACAATTGGAATTTCCAGCCAAGAAGCGTGTCCGTGTGTTGATATGCTGAAGATTTCTGTACTATGGCACATACGGGGAATGACCGAAATGTGGATGGCACATATTGCGTCAATGCCAACGAGCTTTGAGATGAGCTGTGCATGTTGATGATTATTATGTCTTCCATAATATGCCCAGAAGAAAAGATCGGTCAAGGAACGTGTGCGCGTGTTAAGACGATATTGAGTTCCATACAGTGCCACATTCTCACAACGTGGGTTTGGCCAGGAAGAGGGACGTACATATCGGGCCAACTCCAACTATCTCATTGAGATAAATCCCGCATGTTGGTGATAATTGTGGTTTCCATACTACGGCATATACAACGGGAGGACTGTAGAAGCGGCAGGTACATTTAAAACAAATGAGAAGTTAAGAAACACAAGCCTATAGTGCTACTAGCCAGTGGAAGGGCGCACAACAGCTATAACTGTGGAACAAGTGCTCATTGTGGCTTATTCGATCTCACATTTGAGCTTTAATGTAATGTCCAACAAATTGTTCCAAATTATGCTGCATGGTGGCCTTCACAATGGGAAAATGACATCCACAAGAGCATTAGTTTGTAAGACGTTGTCACCCTTAACAGCAGCGCTTTCATTCGTATGGTTTCCTTTGTTATGCCCCTTATAGCGCGTTGTTGCTGTTATGTAACGCTTGATTTGCACGTTTCTGAGCTAGTAAGAGTAGAAGCACTTGTTTATACAACTTGTCTGATGCATACTGATACATGAAGCTTTTGATGCTTTTGTCCAAATGCAGTTGTCCACCACCACCTGGATGCTCTCAAGGTGAAAAAGACGATGTGTGGCCGAGCTGCTGCAACAAGGCGACGAAGGTATCATGCGAAACTGGACCCCCTCAGCAGGCGCCCTAACGCCTGACGCAGTGTGCTTTTCTCGCCATTGTTACAACCACACACAATGCTACGAAAATGGCCGCTTTCAAATAAATTATATGGTCAGTGCCGCAATTTGAAGACATGATATAAAATGGATTTACGTATGCCTCTAGATGACAGACAGACAGACAATGAACTTTTATTGAGGTCCTGAGGGACTAGCCGGTGGAGACCCGCTGGGGCCCCCGGCTCGCCGCTGGCTGCTCCCATGTCGGAATCGGGAGGCCAAGCCTCTCCGCTCTTTCACGGGCCCTCTGGACGGCCATGGACTGGAACTTGAGTTCCGTACTTGAGATGGCCTCGTCCCAGTCCTGTTCGCTGGTGAGTGACGTATCCCGTAACGCAGGACACTGCCAGAGCATATGTGCTAGAGTGCTAAACACCTCCCCACAATCCGGGCACTGTGGGTCAATTTCTGTATTAATCCTGCTTAGGAAACCTCGCGAGGGATATGACCTCGTCTGAAGCATGCTAAGCGTGATCGATTGAGCTCTACATAGATTTGGGTGTGGAGGCGGGAAGCGCCTGCGTTCCTCTTTATAGTGGGAGACGATTTCATGAAATGTTAATAACGGGTCGCTGTGGCCGAGCTCCTCCGGATCCAATGAAGCCTCACCGCCGTCGCGGCGCGTGAATTCTCGCGCACGGCGGTGAGCAATCTCATTGGGATTCGGACGGCCCGGCAGCACGTTGTCACCCATGTGAGCGGGGAACCACGTAATGTAATGCACGGGGTCTGAATAAGTTCTTGACTTGCTCTTCAGAAGCGCCTCCGCCTGTCTCGCAACCATTCCCGAAGCGAAAGCCCTGACGGCCGCGCGTGAGTCAGTGTAGATATACGGCCTTTTAAAATCCTGCATCGCCAGCGCTACCGCCACCTGCTCTGCCACGTCGGCCGTGACAGCGCCTACCGAGGCCGCAGATAGGAGCTCGCCCTTCTCGCTGACCGCCGTGACCGCGAATTTACCGGAGCGCCCATATTGAGCTGCGTCCACGAAGGTTTCCAGGCCGACCGTTGTCTTTAAAATCGTCCTGGCACGAGCTGCTCGCCTGCCCGCATTAAGCTGTGGATGAACGTTTCTAGGGAAGGGACCGACGGCGTAGGTCCCTCTGGAGCTCTCGTCCAGCTGAACCGCCTCACTGTGACTGTAACGCGGCCGCAAGCCCGCCGCATCCAAGAGGCGCCTACCCGCGCTGGAGCCCGAAAGCCTCGTGATCTGTGCCGCTTGTTGCGCCTCTATTAGTTCGAGGGTGGTGTTATGAACGCCGAGCTGCATTAGCCTGTCCGTGCTCGCCGTGACCGGAATACCCAGTACCTTCTTGACGCTTTTCCGCATCAACGTATCAAGCTTGTCCCTTTCAGTCTTAGTCCACTGCAGGGCCGAAACCACATAGTTGATGTGGCTCATAAGAAAAGCGTGATGCGCCCTAAGTAGGTTGTCCTCGCCTAGGCCCCCCTTCTTATTGGAGACTCTCATGATTAATCTGAGGATATTCTCGGTTTTGGCGGTCAGATGCGCAATGGTTTTGGCCTTACAGCCCCTGGCATCGAGCAACAATCCTAGAATTCTGATCGAATTCACCCTAGGGATCTTCTGGCCGTCCCGCGTGTACACATCTATGGGGATCTGCTCGAGCGGCACGAGCCCCCAAACCCCCTGCCTTGCCGGTCTGTATAACATGAGCTCTGACTTGGTTGGGAGAGTCGGAGACCCGTGCCCTCCAGAAAGGACTCGGTCACATCCAAGGCCTCCTGGAGCGCCTGTTCCACAGCCGCCTCCGAGCCTCTCGGGCACCAGATCGTAACGTCATCGGCGTACAGCGCGTGTCCCACATTTGACACGGTGGCCAGCCGCTTCGAGAGCCCGTGCATTGCAATGTTAAACAGGAGGGGCGAGATCACCGCCCCTTGTGGTGTGCCTCTGTTTCCTAGCGCGAATGGTTCTGATTTGGTGATGTTGCATTTTCTTTTATTTACCATGTTTACTGTGCCTGATTGAGTGCCTGATTGAGGACTTTTGATTTTCCTCCTTCTTTTATTGCGATAGCAATTATATGGACACTCAAAAGCAGATTTCTGCCGTCGGCGTCGCCGTCGCCGTCGCCGTCGCCGTCGCCGTCGCCGTGAGGTTCCGTATGACGTCAATGGAGATGAAATCGTGGCCGCGCGCCGCCGAACGCTGTATGTGCGAGTGAAAGGGCGCGAGGGACGCGCTCTTTCACGGGGAGTGAACGCACGGCGGAGAACAAACGCGCGTTCTGCGCCGTGCTTCCTTAAGGGCTGCAGAAGTAGGCGTCTCTTTCCTCCTTTACAATCACCATATATGTAGAGCAAACGCGCCTTCTTCCGATGCGCGAGAGGCCGTGGAGGAGGGGGGGAAGGGGGAGGGAAGGGAGGCGACGTTTAGCTGCGGCACCAAGTGCCTATTTATATCAGAGGCTCCGGCAACAGTCACCAACGCCGCACGCATTTTGAGCGAACGCGGGCAAAATGCCGACGGCGTCGACAACAGTTCGGCGCGTTGCCGGTGCTGCTGCATGTCCAAGTTTATACAGCTGATAAAGCTAATATCATTACTCCGTATATCTCTCTACAAATTTGCTATCGCAATTGATGCTTCACCTTTCAGGTGAAACTGCGACAACTTTTTTTAATAACTTGGTGCCCATCAACGCTCCTCAAGCAGAATGCATCTAAACCCATTTATAACAAGATTGATTGTTATGCGAAGTGCATTTGATATATTCTAGCGTTTGCGATAAGCTGACAGCGTGAAAGAAATGCGGAAGAATTTAGATGAACACCGTATTGAAAAAAATGTATGTAGAACCTAGATGCTTGTTTTATACGGTTTCTGGACTCTTCACAGCAGACGAGTACTTATAGTCGAGGGCTTCTGTGAAAACGCGCTGATTCAAGAATTATTTGTAAGCATTTGCTGCTGAAGTTGTCATAGCAGTGCCTTCCCATTTTTCACAGTATGCAGGTAAGTTCAGTACATATAGTTCGTTACAGCACGACACGTTCAACGATGCTCAAAGTTGGAATTTGCTATCTTTGTAATTGTATACAGAGATCATAACAGTCGTTCCCTTTGTTATTGCTTTCGTGCGTGTGGTTCCCCGGAATGTTATGTTTCATGGAGGCCTTGCACAGTAAAATATAGAAACAATGCAGCATAAAAAGGACAGCACGGCGAAACTTGCCAATATTCTGGGCGATTGAGGAGCGCCCATGAATTTCTCTGAACGTGAATCTTTAGAAACACATATTTTCGTTACCTAATTGACACGGTGTCGTTGGCCGCCTAAAGATTCCTGTAGTCAAATTGTCTGTTCGGCATATGGCGCCTATTTAGAAGGAATTTTTCGATATCTGTTTCGGTGTCCCTCAAACAGCCAGTAGCGCGGCTATTTTTCGTGTATTCACAGGCTTCTTTCACGTTCGGAAAAACACTTTTATGTAGCACGTATTGAGTAACAGAAAGCTGTATCGGGAGATTTTCATGCTGAACTACACTGTTCTCATTTAGAGTCTTCATATAATTATAATATTTGAGAATTTCAAAAATAAATAAAGCTAACTATCTATTTCGACGGTATGCAAAAAATAATTTGAGTATCTCCTAGCGACGGCAAAAACATTACCTTGGTTCTGTCCAGCTACGTGGCATTTGCATTTTTAAAGAGTTTGGCTTAAGTTACTAGGGACCTCCCCCGTGTGTGTGTGTGTGTGTGTGTGTGTGTGTGTGTGTGTGTGTGTGTGTGTGTGTGTGTGTGTGTGTGTGCGTGTGCGTGTGTGTGTGTGTGTGTGTGTGTGTGTGTGTGTGTGTGTGTGTGTGTGTGTGTGTGTGTGTGTGTGTACACGCTTTACCGCCATGCAACTCTATTTCAAACGCTGATGATGATACATGGCATTTTGTGGCTCAAGGGCCAGTTATGGCCAAAGAGCGAAAATACGCGGTGTCATTTATAAATACAGCGTACTATTAGGGGGTAAGGGGCTCAGGGAAGGCCCATGGCTGAGGCTCCTTTTATTGACGTCACCAGGTGGTGCCACTTCAGCATAAGCTGTATGAAAGCCGCTGGGCTTCCCCCGACACGCTGTGCAACGACAGCTCGTTACGCCGGTTGCGCTTGTGATTGTTTATAGTTTAATTTTATTTTTTATTCAAGGTTCTGACATGCTCTGAGGTGGAGTATTGCGTGAGGTGGTCTAATTAAGGAAGGCTAAATTTATTTAAAAGGAGAGCGAACCAACTAGTTACATAAAATTTGCCAGTATGAAATCAAGTGTTAAACAATAGTTAGCCGTAGAAGTCACAATTGTTCTTATATACATCGTTAGGCTGCAGAAAATCAACTGTGGAAATGCACATGCAATTCTTATAATTATGTGCAACACATGAAAAAAATTTTCAATGAAAAACTACTCTTTCGTATGCAGATATCACTCAAACAATACATGAACATTCTGTAAAGATACTGGCTACTTAATTTTTAGAAGTCCCAGCATCAACAATCTATGGGAGATAGCAAAATCAATTAGCAATTACCTAATTATTAATTATAACCTAATTACTCAATTAGGCAATATGAGTAACGCAAACCAACAGCACACTTAGTTTTAATTTGTTGGTAATTGAAGAATTAACTCATTGATTAGTTATAACTCGAGAAAAGTAATGAATCTATTAGTGTAGAGTTAATATTTATTTATTTTATTATTTATTTACTCCATACTGCTAGCCTGGGTGCCAAGCAGGAGTGGGTATACATAATTTTCGATGGCAAAAAGTTACAACATATAACATCACAAAGACATAGCGAAAAAATGGAAAAGTAACTGCACACAGAGAAAAACATTGCATTTTCAACAATGAAATGCATCTTTATACAACCAAAACAGCAGGAACAAAAATCAGGGGCGCTATAACGTAAAATACTTCCCAAACTGTTTTGATTCCAAACTCCTGACGTCAAATTGACGTAACCACCGACGCAAGCATCGGGCGGTGACCCGCAGCGTTGTCTGAACTACCCAATCAAACACTCTCCTCGTTTAGAGGAGGTCACCTTTGTTCGCTTTAAAAACCAATAACATTGTCTACACTCAGAGGTTTTTCTTATCTAATTGGCTGACAAGAGGCGAGGAGCACGCTCTAGTGGAGAGGGTTTCGATGGGGCCGAGCCAGCACAGTGAAAATAGATAACCGCATGAAGGAGGTGGTGCCGGCTTCTCCGATTGGTCCGCTTCGCCTTACTTAGCTTGCGGTGGCTGGTCGAAAATCGCGGTGGCGTGCAACGGAAGGATAAGAATGCCGCTAAAACGGATCCTCAATAAGGAAGAGTTGGCAGAGCGATCTCGTAGACGTGCCGAAAGGGCTCGATAACGTTTTATTGCCACGCAAAAAGGTTTATCATGCGCAGATAAATACCTGCTCACCGACAGGTGGGAGTAGCGAGGACCTGAGCGATCGGCGGGCAGCCATCTTCTATCTTTTTTTTTTTTTTTTTTTTTTTTTTTTTTTTTTTTTTTTTATGCTGACCGCGTAACGGCATTTTATGACAAGCGTTATTTTATGCGCTCTTGACATGTTCTATTGACAGGATCGCGCAGATCTGTGGGTATTTAAGCCGGTGGTTCTTCAATAATAAACATCAGTTGTTAGAAAGCGCTCGTCCTTGTGTCTCCTTTTCTTCGTCCCTGTTTGTTTGCGCACAGAAACTTAAGAAAATGAATCTTCTATTCCTTTCGGAACGGGGCAGTCTGTGGCTATTCAACGAATTTTCAGTTTTGTTCGGCATATTATTGCATTTTTTTCGCGTACACGTCACTTTGACGTGGTGAGTTTTCGCGGTTTTTTGAGGTCGCGTGACAGAGAGGCGAAGTGGGCGTAGCCACAAAACATTGGACCAATAGCAGAGGGCTAATGGGGAAAAGGCGTAGTATCAGGAATTATTATTTTTCTTTTGTGCGGTTTAATTATGCATAACCAGTGTGTATACGTTATATCAGATGGAGAGCTATCGCGGTTTTCGTGACGTCGCGTGACAGACAGGCGAAGTTTCCAGTGGCCCAAAAATGTTTTGACCAATCGCGGAGGCTGATTGCAGAAATTGGAATCAAAACAGTTTGGAATCATTTTGCGTTATAGCGCCCCAGGATCGGTTCCTCAGTGCATTTATAAATAAATCAACTGTTTCACATCCTACATCAGCTGGTAAACAATTCCATTCACCTTTTTTTTCTTGGAAAAAAATGAATTTTTGAACGTATCGGTGCGATTTATAAAATCTCTAACTTTAAGTCTTAGAGTGACAAAAGCGCACTGCACTTTCAGATGCCGGTTTCATATATATAGCCTTTTCACAGGGGCGTAGCCAGAAATTTTTTTCGGGGGGGGTTCATCGGCCCGACCGGGGGGGGGGGGGGGGGGAGGGGGGGGCAAGCGTCTGCTTTCCTCTACGTGACGTGTTCGATAATAAATATCGGTAGTTTAAGCAGACTCTTTGCATGTATATCAAAGACATGGGACCCCCCCCCCCCTCGCGTGTGTGTGTGCTTGTGAAGAAATTAAGTAAAAAGTAATGTAAGCGCAGTAAAATACAGTAAGTACGACAGGTACAGTGGGCGTTTGGAGCAACCGTCTCATATCGCGCCACTGAATGGACCAGTCTTCGAAAACGCATCATTGAGACGACCCGCCCGATCGGAGAAGACATCATTAATTGTTCATCTCCGTTAAGCGTAGATGGCGTCGTCCTCGTCGGGGCGAAGTGCGTTTCACAGGTCAACGACGGCTATACATGTGAAAATGCACGTGTTACCAGGCTATACCTACTCCCATAGCAATAGCTTGTTCGCTGCGTCTTCGCGCTAGAAAACTTAAATACGCGCAAAAACGAGTAATGCTTTTTTTTTTTTTTTACGAAGCTTTCGTCGCCTTGCATTTCCTGCGGCAAGTGCATGGGCCGCTGTGTCTTCCGCTGTGTGCGAGCGTGCAGCCGTCATTTGCCTTTACGTCAACAGATTCAGAATTGTACAGAATATTTCACCGCACTGCATAGTTATGGCATGTGTACGCATTTTAAGTAGTGCGTGCGAGTCATTTCTGCTTCACTTAGGCCGGTGCAAACAGGAAGCGGCCTTGTACCTCACAGAATCTCGACTGATTGGTGTACTAGTGATGCAGGAATTAACTCCGGTCTTGTTCAGTGCATAGTGCACATAATCAATTTCTCAGGACGCGTGAACTCCGACGAGAACTGTCAGAGCCTGCAACAAGAGTTTACTTACGCTGTACTGCGCACAGCAGTAATCCATGCTTGTCGGCTGTCTGTTTCGTGCATTCTGTTGCGAGTCGGTGGAATTTCACTGCTGGCATCAACCCTTTCGTGTGTACATTGCTGGTTTGGGATTCCACAACACAACAGCAACTACCAGCCTTTCGTAATTGCTGGTTTGGGATTCAGCAACACAACAGTAACTACCAGCCTTCCGTAGGGGCGCAATCGCAAACGAGAGACGTTTTGCGCTGCAGACTATGGCTACGTTCACACTTGGGAAGCGGCAAGCGGGTGGAGAGGCCAAAGCGGCCGGAAAGGCCAAAGCGGCCGGAAAATCTTTTCCGCGCATGTCCAAGTTCACATTTGTTTTGCTGCCACCGCGGCCGCCGCTGCCGCTTTCGTCCACATTCATCTAGTCTGCGTGCGTTTGTCGGCGTGATGGCGCTCATTATCGCATTATTTCGAGCGGTATGTTCATTCACTGACCCACCCGTCATCAAAAGTGATCATCTTGCGCAATTTCGCGTGTCATCTGCGACCTTCGGTAAGTTCCTCGTTGGCGTTCCGTAATTCTCCTCACACTGGCGCGGTAGCGCTGTGTCACAGGTTGCTGCCTAGGCGTGATTATATTTCTTTAATAGCTTTTATTTACAAGTTGTAATAACATTTCATCATTTCGCATTATTTTCGGTGCCTCCAGGACACGAAAGCGGCAACGGGAACACCAAAGCTAAAACCCGGGCTGGCCCTTGTGTTGAGGCTCGCCGAAGCCTGCGCGTCCTACGTGAGACCTACGCTTCCAATCTATCGTCGCGACGAGAAAAGCACCCCGCGACTTCTGCAACATACCGTGCACGTGCGAGGAGAATTATGGAGCGCCAACGAGGAATCTGCCTAACTATTGTCTGTCATGAAAGTGGAAGAAGAAATGGCTTTTATACTTCTACCTACTTGTTTTCTAGAAATCGACAATGAATAAACGGAAGACAAGAAAACCTCGGAAACGGCAGTGGTGGGTTCGCCTGGCTTTGCTAAAGTGTAAGAAGTTGGGTCACGCCAAGGCTTCGTTGCCGCACCTCCTGTCGCGCGACGTTGAATTCTATCGCGACTATTGCTGACAGTACGTTTTAGTACTTCTCTTGTCGTAGAGCAAGGGGTGGTTCTTGATCGCGTCGATCAGCATTGCAGCCTACACTTTTGGTGCCATGTTCAATGTTACGACCGGAAGTTTACATGCTAGTGTAGCTTCCGGTCGAGCAGAACGACTTTCCGCCACGTTTCCGCTTCGCCATGGCGAAAAAATCGGTCCGAGACCAATTTGGCTCGCCGCCTGTTTTTCTGCCTGTTTTGCCGCCTAGGCGGGCGGATTTTTGCAAGATTTTGCCGCTTCCGCCAGCTTCGAGACCAAGTTCCTACGCGAACGCGGCCTAACCGGCACCTGAAGGGAAGCGGCGGAAATGTATACCGGAAATTTCGACCACCTGGGGACGTGCACCTAAATCTAAGCAAACGGGCCTCGAGCATTTTCGCCTTCATCTAAAATGCGGCTGCCGCATTTGTTGCTTCATTTGTTGCTTCATTTGTTGCTTCATTTGTTGCGCATTTGTTGCGCATTTGTTGTTTCAGAATGCGGCCGCCACATTCACGCCCAAAACCTCACAGAGTGTCAAGGCCTTGACAAACACCGTGACAGTTTTTTTCCATATGCAGACATGATTCGCTGTAAATTACCAACCCAAACGGAAGCGCCCAGGAATAAAAGTGTGAAAGTAGCACCTGTTTCTTGAAATATGTCAGCGCGAAGCGAAGAGAGCAAAGGGTGGGTTAGTGGGGGGGAGGGGGGGTGCAAAAAATTTCGGGGGGGGTTTGAACCCCCCCCCAACCCCCCCCCCCTTGGCTACGCCACTGCCTTTTCAAGTCCAATTTTTTCATGAAAAACTAAATAAAACAATTTCAACCTTTCTGTATTTCTTCTTCTTTGTAGTCGTTCAAGTTTCGCCCTTTGCAAGAGCAGTGAGGGTGACGTCTGCCAGCTATAAATATTAAAGACAAATCAGATAGGTTTCTTTGAACCCTTTCTAATTTTTTTATGTTGAACGCAGTAAGGGGATCCCATACTACAGCGGCGTATTATAACGATGGTCTAATAAATGTCTGGTATGCTAGAATTTTTTATGTCTGGCGTGGCATTTCCAAGCCTCCTCCTTAGATAACCGAGCTTTTTCATGGTCCTTTTTTCGGTGTACTCGACATGGTCATTTCATTTTAGGTCAGGTGTGGGTATTATTCCTAAGTATTTATGTGTAGAGACTTCTGATAGAGCATGACCATCATTGAGGTAAGTAAACAAAAACGGGTGTTTTTTCCGCGTCACTCTCATTGCGACTGTTTCTTTTGTAAATCTCATTTCCAAATTTATACGCCATGTGTGCAGTGTGGACAATGCTGTATTTAAGGATTCCTGATCACTCGGACCACGAATTTTTTTATGTAGTATGCAGTCGTCCGCAAAAAGTTTTACTTTTACAGATACGTTTTGTATGATGTCATTGATGAATAACTGAAAAAAAAACAGTGGCCCTAAAATAGAACCCTGTGGAACACCTGATTTCAGACGCGCTGAGTTTGAGTTTACACCATCGACTGTTACACATTGACTTCTCTTTTAAAGATATGCTGCTATCCACGCAAGTGAAAAATCGTTTTTCAGAATTGGCTTGAGTTTAAGCAGTAATTTCTGGTGACTCACACGATCGAAGGCCTTCTCAAAGTCTAATATAATATCTATTTTACTATGCATATCAACCACTGCCACAAGGTCACGGATAGTC